>NC_067403.1:34393250-34693250 GCF_016432865.1 Antechinus flavipes
CACATATGCATGTGACTAATACACCTGACAAAAACTTACAGTTGCTCTCTAAATGCATATATCAATTCTGGAAGAAGGCGTACATATCAAGATACTTAAAATGGAATGGAAGTGTTGACATAAATAATAATATATTGGGAAATGAAAACAATAAATGAAATACAATGGAAATGTTTAAAATGTTGAGAAGACAAATACATCAAATTGACCATACTTTTTTCAAATGTTTATTTGATACTACTGTCTTAGGGCATAATTCTAGAAAGTTGGAATAATTTTAGCAATATAACACAATTTTCAAGTTTTATTCAATATTTTGATATTTATCCCTTGTTAGTCTAAAATGCTCAGATATTTTGAACTTATTCTTTCTCATGACAGGCTTTTTTTCTCCAAATTTGCACCTTTCTGACTGACATTCTTACTCCATTCCCATCCCATCCTCCCTTTCTTGAACATATATCACACCTTGTCCTGTATATGGGAGATTCTATCACAGAAAATTAAAATTTTCAGCTGATTTAATGGGTGATTCCTAGCATGTGATATTAAAAACAAAAGGGAAGCCGATCAGATGTGGCTGATCTCCCAAAAGGGAACAGCTCTGTAATGTTTGACAATCCAAGTATATTCACATTGAAATTGGAGGGATGTCAATTTTTCTTGTGCAACAAGAGAACTGTACGGTTTTGCACACATATATTGTATCTAGGATATACTATAACATATTTAACATGCATAAGACTGCCTGCCATCTAGGAGAAGAGGTAAAAGGAGGGAAGGAAAAAGTCAGAACAGAAGTGAGTACGAGATAATGTTGTAAAAACATTACCCATGCACATGTACTGTCAATAAAAAACTATAATAATAAAAAAGGAAAGAAAAAAAAAAGAAATTGGAGGGATGCTGAGAACCTGATATGAGTCTGGCATCATGTGAGATTACTGATTGTTTCCTTTTCCTGTTATGTTCAAAAGATCACTCACTCAAAGCCCTAAAAATGATCTGTTGTCTGTCATGGATATATAGTAAACTCCAGAGATTTTTTCTTATTTTTTTTATTTTTATATTTTTGGCAGTGATATCAATATAAGTTTGTTTCTTCTTCTTTCCTCCTCCTCCTCAGGGTTCCAGGCATTCAAATTAAGCAAAATGACTTTCTTTGAATGAAATAAAATGCAGCAAAAGTAATCTCTTCTTTTAAAGCTTTTAGAAGCATTGATAATGGGATGGAATTGCTACTGTTCCAATGAAGACCAAAAAATTCAAATGGAAGTGGTAAATCCTTTCACATAAGGAGAAAGTACTTTTTTTTTTTTTCATTTTTGAGGCAATCGGGGTTAACTGACTTACGCAGGGTCACAGAGCTAAAAAGTGTTAAGTTTCTGAGGCTGGATTTGAACTCAGGTCTCCTGATTCTAGAACCAGCGTACTATCAACTGGGAAAAATTTTTATTTGCTAGGTATATATTTACATATAAGTAAAATTATATACGTACAATTTTTCAATGATTCATTAACAGGAATTCTTAACCTGTGGCCTGGAAATTTGTTCCTAAAAATATTTTGATAATTAGTTTGTTTTGGAATCCAGAAGTTGACTTTTTTTAGATTTATTTAAAATACTTTCAGAAGGGTTCCATTGGCTTCACTGGCTTGGCAAAGATGTCCAAGAAATAAAAATAGTCAAGAACACCTACCCTAAGAAAACCAAGCTGTATGACCTAAGGCAAGCTACTTGATATCTTATCGCCACAATCAATTATCTGACACTAGAACTATAGATGAAATATTGATATGCTTCTATGGAGAACTTTTCCTATAGGCGTAAAAACTAGGTTTAGAACACAGCAATTATATGAATACACACGTACATGCATGCACACATGCATAACATTTGGAGATACAACATTAAGAAAAATTATAAATACAATGACATTTATTTCCATTCATAAGATCACTTGTATTGATTAAAGTATATCAATATGCAATTCTCTTTACAAAAGTCCTTGACTAATTACTTGAAAAGGTCATTGACCAAAGAGAGCAAATCTAATAAACATCAATGAGAGAAATTCCATCAAGGTATTTTGGTATAGTTGCTAAATAGTATAACTCTAATAACAGTGCTAAGCTTCTCAAAGAATTGCAGTTATTATTAATGGAAATTGATTTTTTTTGTTAGTAATCTAGTTAAGAAGTAGCACATTTCCAAGATATCTAATAACTACTCATTACTCAGACTGTAAAGCACAGTGCAATATGAGAGAAAAATTGCATGTTGAGAAGGCCTAGAAACACACATGCATGCACATATACATGAGCATGCAGCCATATACATAGACACAATGAGAGAGAGAACTTTCTAATGAGATAGTTTTTCTTTTCCCTTCAGGTTTATGGATTTTTATAATAATGCAGTAAATTATTTCTGATGCACCATAGTTTGTACGAAAATGTTTGCATTGTAATACACATGCCTTATTACAAACACATTTTTCCCCTGTCACATTTTAAATTTCCATTCCAAATTCCCACCCACACTCCATTCCTTTCATCATCCACTGAGAAGACAAGAAGGTTGAGTGTATGTGTATGTGTGTGTATATACATATTATGTGTGATGTATGTATGCATATAAGTTTACATATAAATGCATGTATACATACAAACACATATAATGATAATTTTTCAAATGGAATATACAGAATACATTTTATCATTATTTCTTATTTTTAAAAGATCTAGAGCTATTAATAATTTTAATATTAATTAGCTTTTCTTAAATGGATGAACCTTTTAAAATGAAAAAAAAAATGCCAGAGAAATCTATTTTTACCATAATAAGGAAGAGGAGTTGAATGAAATACTGCACAAAAGTCTCTAGGAGAGTAGCACAAGAAGATTTCAAAACAATTTATGCACTTATTTTAAAATTTTAAATCTATTTCCAAACTTTTTTTCTAGCACTTTTGTGAATTGTTAACTCTTGGGATAGTTTATTAACATTTGTTCTCCAAGAGACTCAATTTTAAGAGCATTGATTGTTGCAATAGCTTTAGACCAAAGAATAATTACATTTTTGCACCTTTGGTTACATAAATCTCATCATGCCTACTGTGTCTCCTGGACATAAAAATATGATTTTGACTACTATTTATAAAATTTTCGTATGATTATAAAAAACATCATTATAACATAATATATTTAACTAGTTCAAGATTCTGTTTGTCTTCATCTGTTCTACAAAGTCATCAAAGATCAAATAATATGCTTGTAGATTTTTTCCAACTTAGAAAAGCAAACCAAAAAAAGACAGGGAATTTTTCTGACATAGTACAGTATGGGTTAAGGGAATAATTGGCAATAAGATAAGGATAATGGCTCGATAAATAGAGTACCAGGTCTGAAGTCAGAATGACCTGAGTTCCAATCTGTACTGGGGCATGTACTAGCTGTGTGACTGGGCAAGTGACAATCCTGTTTTTCTCAGTTTCCTCATCTGCAGAATGAGGTGGAGAAGGAAATGGCAAAAAGTTCTGGTGTCTTTGCCAAGAAAGCCTCAAATGGGATCACAAAGAGTCAGACATGAGTGATGTGACTGAACAACAACAAAGATAGGGGAGAATAAACAAAATTTGTCCTGCCTGGTATTCTATCACATAATAAAAGCGATTTCCTTCTGATTTTCCTCATCCTTCTCACATAACCAACAAATTATATTTCATTTAGAACACTAGCATTTATTCTCAAACACAGATGTGCCCATACTTCATTATCCTGTGCACCTAGGTAATTTTATTATTTAAAACAAAAATAAAAAGTAAATATTCATCGACTACTCAGTCACTAAGAATATTCTTTCTTTAATTCATTGGACTAAAGGAATTAACATTTAAAGTTTTTTTCATTAACAGTAATAACTAACATTTATGTAGTGCTGTCCATGTGCCAAATACTATATTCAACATTTTGTAAACATTATAAACAATTAACATTTACTTTAAAAATAGGAACAGTGACTAAACTTGTAATTTCATTGAAATAGAGAACTTGCATGTCTATTCTCTCTTTTGTAAGAGAAAAACTTCAAAAATATCTGTAAATCTTCTTTAAAGCTTCAGAATAATTTTTTTTCTGATACTTCTTTCTCCTAAATCCTAACTTAGGGCCTAATACTCTAAGACTCTAAGCTAAAATAGTATTATTTTATTTTCTGATTCATTTAAAATCTCTCTCTTTTCTCTCTCACTCTTAAATTCTCTCTCTCTCTCTCTAGGGCTTATAAACATGCTTTAAATGAAACAAAAATAATAATTTTTGTAATTTTAGTATCTGCTATATCCTTATGTGCATATAATTTATACATTATATATACACATATATATGTGTACATGTATATATACACATACATTTGTAGATGTGTCTATGTGTATACACACATACACATATGCATAGACATAACAGTCTTTGTGTATATAGATGCATATTTCCACAGATCTGTGATTTCACATTGATTCAAGTGTACTCCTATATAGAAATTCTCTCAATCCTCAAAAATCAGCAGCTCCTCTGACTTATCATTTCAGAGGAAACTCTGTGGAATTGTAATGTGAGTGCATTGTTCAGAGACACTATCTAGTATGTCAATGGAAAAATTTTCCTCAGTTGCTTTTGACTATAAAGTCAGACCTCTATCCATTATGAAACATGCTTTTTCTAAATTTATAGCTGGCTTTATTTGGGCAAATTTGGGGTTGCTATGGCAAATTATTAATTTAAAGGTAACTGTCACTTACCTTGTCATTGACCACACTCTTTCCATCCCATGCCCAACCTCTTTTGGTGAAGTAATTGACGGTAGCAAATTCAATCAAGGCCGAAAAAACAAATGCATAGCAAACAGCAATGAACCAGTCCATAGCTGTTGCATAAGCTACTTTGGGGAGAGAATTTCGAGCACTTATGCTCAGTGTTGTCATGGTCAGGACAGTTGTCACTCCTAAGGAGGAAAATGGGGAGAAATCACAATATTAGCATCAGATTTCCTTAGATTTTTTTATCCTATTTTAAAATGAAACTTCTTTTGTTCCCTTTAATATTTGGGCACCTTATAAAGGGGTTATCCTTAGTTATCATGGACATTAAGTATGTATATTGAATACATAACTGTTCTAAAACACTGGAAATCATTATCTGGCATTTATTAATTACCCTAGCAATCAGCACTGAGGTGCTAATATTTGCAAATATAAAGAAAGAAAAAAATAAATAATGAAAATGGAGTACATCATGTCCACCATATAAAGATTTACTTCTTTTCTGAGTGTAGTCTAGCTATACACTTAAACAAACATGTGAGAATGGATTTGATTTTTGTGCCTGAAGACCAGGCATTTCAATTGACCTCTTGACATTATTTTTAATGAGAAATGCCCTGAGATACTTCCCACTGACTTATTAATCAAAGACCCCAATTATGCCAGGAAATAAGAAAATCCAAGTCTCCACAATATTGGTCATTATAGAAATGCTATAAATATATTAAGCAAATTTGAGCACATGATACAGCTAGAAATCATAGAAGAGGATTTCTGGGTTGCATTTTTGGGAGTATAAATAGAATAAATTAGAAAAAGAAAGAATACTTTTTTTAAAAATAGTGGATCTTAAAAGAGGAAGAAGAAAACAAAGCCTACTCAGGAAAAAAAAATAAATTCCCAGCTTTCAATAAAATATAATTTAATAATCTTGCTCATTTTTAAAATCATGTTTCCTTTGGGAGAAGTTTTTTCCATATTGGTCTTATAGAAGAAGCAACATGGTAATGGAACAATACTTCTCTATATGGGTTGTCATGGACTAGATGTGCAGTTAACAAAACCAAAACAAATCTGAAGCTTTAGTTTATAATAAATACCATTTTCAATTCTGGAATTCACATTTATTTAACACTTTTAAAAAATAATTAAATTTTATATGTTTGCCAAATTAAATATAAAAATGACTTTAATAGGCTTTTAAAATTGAGTTCCTAATATTCTCCATCCCTCCTTTACTCCTGTACCATTGAAACGATGTGCATTTTCTGAATTTAGACCCCATCACTTCTTTCTCTGGGAATGAATAGCATTTTTTCATCACGAGTCCTTCAGAATTTTCTTGGATCATTGTATTCCTGAGTTAAGTCATTCACTGATCATCATGCAGTATCATTGATACAATATACAATGTTTCCTGATTCTGCTTATTTTACTTTGCATTAGTTCACATAAATCTTTCCAATATTTTCTGGGATTATTTTGCTTGTAATTTCTTATAGCAAAATAATATTCCATCACAATTGTATATAACAACTTGTTTAATCATTCCTCAATTGATGGATATTCCTTCAATTTCAAATTCTTTGCTATCAGTAAAAGAGTTGCTAAACTGCTTTTGCAAATTTAGATGGTCTTCCTTTTAAAAATTATTTTTGGAGGTACAGACCTAATAGTGATGATCTTGGTCAAAAGATATGCAAGGTTTTATAAACTTTTGGAAATAGTTCCAAATTGCTCTCTGGAACGGTTGGATTGGTTAACAACGCCACCAGCAATCCATTAGTATCTCAATTTTCCAACATCTCCTTCAACATTTTTTATTCTACTATTCTGACTTATTAGTCAATATGATAGGTGTGGGCTGGTAATTCAAAATTATTTTGATTTGCATTTCTCTAATCAATAGCTTTGATTGCTTTATCTAAAAACTTTATTTCCTTTGATAATTTATCAATTTAGGAATGGCTATTATTTCCAGAAATTTCACTCAGCTTTTGACATATTTTTGAAAATAAGGTCTTTGTCAGAGAAAATTGCCATTTTTTTTTACAATTATGATTACTATGCATTTCCCTCTACTGTATTTTCCTTTTAATTATGCTTTGTTTTTCCTTTAACTTTGTCCATTATAAAAAGTGTTTTGCTTCTGACTTTTTTTTCTGACCTTCTCACCCCCATCCTCTCTCGTTTTTATCAGTGCCTCTCCTCCTATCATCTACTTCTCCTACTTCTTTGTAGGCATAAGATAGTTTTCTATAATGAAGTAAGTGTGTATGTTATTCTGTCTTTCAGTCAATTCCAGTGGGGGGGAAAAAACTCATGCACTTCTCCCCACATCTCCATCTTGCTCTTCACTGTAAAAGCTCTTTTATGTCTGTTTTATGTCAGATTATATACTCCATTCTTCCTTTACCCCTACATCTCCCATTTTTTTCTACATTCATTTTTCTAACCTTTAATATTTTAAACGAATCATCCCATGATATTCAACTTACATGATTGGCATCCATCTATGTATACTTCTTCTGACCACTTTAATAATGAAACAGTTTTTTAGAAATTATAAGTATCAGCTTATGTAAGAATATAAACAATTTAACCTTATAAAATGATTTCTCTTTCCTGTTTATCTTTTTTGATGATTCTTCCAACTTTGTATTTGAAAGTCAAATTTTCTATTCAACTCTGTTTTTTTCATCAGAAATTAATCAAAGTCCTTTATTTCAATAAATATCCATTCCCCCCCCGAAAGATTATAATCATTTTTTCTGGATGAGTATTTATTGTAATCCTTGATCATATTCTCTCCAGAATATATAGTTCAAATTCTCTCATCTTTTAATGTAGAAACTGCTAAATCTTATGTTATCATGACTGTGCTTCCATGATATTTGAATTGTTACTTTTTGACAGTCTCTAATATTTGGCTGTAATACTTTTAAGAGATTTCATTTTGGTATCTCTATCATGAGATGATTGGTGAATTATTTCAACTTTTGTTTTATCCTCAGGTAATAAAATATTATGGAAATTCCCCTTGATATTTTCTTGAAAGGTGATGCCTAGGCTCTTTTTTGATCATGGTTTTCAGGTAGTTCAATAATTCTCAAATTATATTTCTTTGATGTATTTTTCAGGTTAGTTATTATATGATGAAATATTTCACATTTTCTTCTATTTCTTTATTCTTCTGATATTATTTTATTGCCTCTTGATATCACATAACATCATTCATTTTCATGCACCCAATTCTAATTTAAAAGAATAATCTTCTTCAGTGAATTTTCCTTTTTTTTATTATAACTTTTTATTAACAAAACCCATACCTGGGTAATTTTTTTATAACATTATCCCTTGCACTCACTTCTGTTCTGACTTTTCCCCTCCCCCAGATGGCAAGCAGTCCTATACATGTTAAATGTCTTCAGTGATATTTTCCATTTGGCCATGTTTGCTTTTTAATGCATTTTTCTCTTTTGATTTTAGTGTGTTGTTTTTTACCATCTGACTCATTCTATTTTTAAGGGATCATTTACTTCAGTAATTTTGGGTCTCCTTTACCAAGCTCTTGCCTCTTTCATAATTTTCTAACATCACTCTCATTTCTCTTATTAAGTTTTCCTCTACCTCTATTACTTGATTTTCAAAATACTTTTCTGAGCTCTGTCAAGGTCTGGGACCAATTTATGTTGTTCTCTGAGTCTTTGGATGTGGCAGTTTCAACTTTGCTATCTTCATTTGAGTTTATATTTTGATCTTTATCACCATAACATTTTTATGTAGTCAGGATCTTGATCTATCATTTGCTCATTTTTCCCACCTACTACTTTTTTTGTTAGCCTTTTTAACCACATAGTGATAGCTCAAACACAATTTGTACATTCTAAATTCCAAATTTTACAATCATTTTAATAATTAATATGATTGTTGAAAGAATATTGCTATGGCTGTGATTTAAAGTACAAGTCAGAAATATCAACTTGAAAATGTTTTTTTTTTCCTCACCAAATCTTCTGTAGCTCTATTAAGGTCACAGCACAATATGACATAGTGTTAGAGCTTGTCCAAACTTAGAAAGATTCCCTCAATATGTAGCCCTTGCTTGGTATCACCTACTTTTGTATTAAAGGGACCATTAATATGATGGTGAGTCACAGACAGTATTAATCATGTCTACAATGAGGTGCTTTTGTGTTTTACAGTGTCTTAAAAACACAAATATGCTTTGCCATTTGCCCTTTGTGCATAGAATTCCAAACATAATATCTGTATACTTAGGGGCCAAATAAACCCAAACCAAGGTATTTCAGACATCAGTTGCTGAGATCTTCCATGGCACAATCCCACGAACATTTTTCAAATCGAATATTTTTTCATGAAGCTCGAGTTGATGCACTGAGGTCCTGAGCACATGAGGCTAAATAGTAATTGGACCAAACTCTATTAATATATGCTTGGAGAAACAATGGCCCCCCGCCTACTCTTTGTGCAAGTTCTGATGTATGTATAGAAATGACGTAGGGACGATTTGGGTAAGTGGAGAGAGAGGAGTGAGGGGGGCAGGGGAGGGGGAAGGGAGAGAGGCAGAGAGACTGCTGGCAGGGTTCGTGTGACTGCCGCTCACAGTCCTATTGCCAACCCCCTTCACCTCCACAAAGAATAAAGATCGAAGATTTTCCCTTAACCTGAATTCCTGACTCTGGCTGATTTTAAAATATGTGGTCATCACATTTTCATTCTTCTGATCTGAGTCCTAGCCTACTTCTAAGTTTTCTTGATATAGAAAATTCTCTCACATGTTCTTTTGTGCTGCTACAAAATTTGTTTGGTGAACTTTTTTAAGTTTTTGAAGTTTTGAAAAGAACTCTGACAAATCCCTACTTTTTCCCTGCCATCTTTGCCCTGTCCTCTTAAGCACTTTCTATGTAAAAGGAAGTTACTTTGCAAAGTAAAAAGATAGACCAAATTTAGAGAGTTTATAATCATTGGGTTTGGAGGAAAATGGAGAAAATATTGACATATACACAAACAAACAGATACCTATGAACATGAGAAAAATAATTGCATTGGAAAGATACATTACATTGAAAATTGGAATAAAAAAATTGAAGAGGTAGAGATTAGTCTCAGGTGGCTAGGAGGAGTGGTGAGCAGGGCAGGCTTCATTGTGGTATATCATTATGGCAAAATACCACAGTAGAAAATCAACTTTTTTTGTTTCTTTCTAGAGTGTCATATATAATTTAGAACCAACTACTTCTTCTTTTTAATAATTAACATTTCTAGGCACTGTGGGGAACATGAAAATAAATAAAATGATCAAGAAATGTACAGTCTAATAGGTAGCCTAAGAGTATATATCATCAGCACAGAGCACAGACAAGAGAGCAATGACAGTACCTCTTTCAGGATCACACAACCTTGGGAGCATATATGTTATGAAATATATACATATGATATATATATAGTATAATATATATATATATATATATATATATATATATATATATAATATATATTTGTGTGTGTGTGTGTGTGTGTGTGTGTGTGTGTGTGTGTACAGATACACATCCAGAGAGAGACAGACAGAGAAATAGAGAGAGGGAGAGAAGCAAGAGAGAAAAATATATGGAGTCAGAAATTACAACAGTGATTGTGGATGGAATGAGCTCATTCATAAAACAAAAGCAGATAGAAGAACAGATTAGAAACCAAAATCCATTATTCTGTTTATAAGAAATACATATGAAACAGAAAGATACATATCATTAAAATAAATAGCTGGATGAAAATCTACTATACTTTAGCTGAAGTAAAAAAAGCAGAGGTGGCAAGCATGATTTTATATAAAATTTATATAAAATTCAAACCAAAATAAACCTAATTAAAAGGTTTAATTGGGAAAACCACATTAGGGTACTTTGAAGTAATACAAAAAAAAAAAATATAACATGTTTCTCTGATAAAGATCTTATTTCTCAAATGTATACTGAATAGAACTTAAGTCAAATTTATTTTTTTAAAAAAGCCATTCCCCAATTCATCAATGGTCAAAGGTCACAAACATGCATTTTCAAAACAGATCAAAGCTATCTGAAGTATATGAAAAATATTATATTAATTAGAGAAAAGGAAAATAAGAAAACTTTGAAGTATCACGTCACACATCAAAATTAACAAATATTGGAGGGGATAAGGGTCAACAAATGAATTGTTGATAGAGAACAATTCTGGAGAATTGTGGAGAATAATTTGGAACTCTTTCCAGGGCACTATACAACTCTATATATCTTTGATCCAACAATATCATTACTAGGCCCATATCTAAAAGAAATTAAAGAAAAAAGGAAAAGAGCCTATATGTGCAAAAATATTTATATCAGGTTTTTTTTTTTTTTTTGTGGTGACAAAAACTTAGAAATCAAGTTGATCTCTCCAATTGGGAAAAGATCGAACAAATTGTGGCATATGATTATGAGGAAGTAGTACTGTATTATAAGAAATGACAAAAAGATGTGGTTTAAGAAGAAAAAATATGTCAAGAACTATATGCATTAGAGCAAAGTAAAGTGAGAAAAATCGTATCATTGTTCACAGTAAAAGCATTGGTGCAATGATGATCAACTGTGAAAGATGTATGTAGCTACTCTGATCAACACAATGATCCAATATAGTTCCAAAAAGACTTTTAAAAACACTATGCACATCCAGAGAGAGAACTGATGTCTCTGAGTACAAATTTGAGTATAGTTTTCTCATTTTATTTTTCTAGCTTTTTTGAAATATGACTAATATGGAAATGTTTTTATGATTTTACATGGATAGTTGTTACCACATTGCTTGTCTTCTCAGTGGATATGATATGACACTGAGGGAGAAAGATAATTTATAAATTAAAATTTTAAAATAAAGAATGCTAAAATAAATAGTAAATGTGAATGTTAACACACACACACACACTCATTCCTAAACCAAAACCTCCAAATCCTAATCTATATAGCTGTGGGCTCAAACCTTTTTTTCCCCCTGAGAATGGGGTGATGGCCAAATTGGTTTAATATATAAAGACAGTTCAGAAGTTCTATACATTTTTGTCATTGTTATTGTTGTTCAGCCTATTTTTCTGTAGTGTCTGATCACTTTCAGGAATTTCTTGGCAAAGATATCAAAATTCCATTTCCTTTTCCAATTCATTTTAGAGATGAGGAAACTGGGGAAGATTGAGTAAAGTCATATATATCAGAGTCACATAAAGTCACACAATGCCATTAAGTATCTGAGACTGGATTGAATTCAAATTCAAATTCAAATAGGTCATACACACTATCCCTTGTGCCACCTAGTTGCCATCGGGACTTCACATACAATTCATCCAAATTCCTAGAACTGATCAAAATTTGAGAGAGGAAAAACAAAGAAACAAAATTTTGGATCTGGATCATGGATGAAAGGTCCTTCACATTTCCCAAAAATTTATAGGTATTCAAAGAAGGGAGAAAAAGTCAAAAAGAAAAGAAGCAGAAAAAAAAAAAAAAAACAGAATGGGAAGAGTATTGGAAGGGTTATTGGGAAATACCTTAATAATCTTAAGGAATACATTTCCTTATTCAGCAATTTCTCATTTTTTTAATGTTGAAAGGTCTTTTTCCATGCTATATTTCCACTAAATAAAATGCAATTGCAGTAACTGAGCCCTCTGCCCTTGAAGTAATTTGAAATTGGGATAAATTTTGAGGACCTAAATCATATACAATCACATTTAAATAAAAGAAGATCACATAGGACTGAAAGTAGTTTTTAACTTATTCTCTACAGAGAAAAGATCAAGAAAATCTTAACTAATAATTGAATTTGCTTTTGATCTGGATTGATTTTGCTTTAACTAGTAAAATTATGCTCTTTGGGTAAAAAACAAATTCACTGGGCAAACCATCAAATGGAATAATAATGACAACAATCATCTTAACAGTTGAAGAGGAAGGAAGAAAGGAAGGAAGGAAGGAAGGAAGGAAGGAAGGAAGGAAGGAAGGAAGGAAGGAAGAAAGAAAGAAAGAAAGAAAGAAAGAAAGAAAGAAAAGAAAGAAAGAAAGAAAAGAGAGAGAGAGAAAGAAAAAGAGAGAGAGAGAGAAAGAAGAGAGAAAGAAAGAAAGAAAGAAAGAAAGAAAGAAAGAAAGAAAGAAAGAAAGAAAGAAAGAAAGAAAGAAAGAAGGGAGAAAGAGGGGGGAAGAAGAAAGAAGAGAGACAGAGGAAGGGAGAAGAGAGGGGGGGAAGGAAAAAAAGGAGAAAGAAAGAAATGAAAATAAAGAAAAAGAAAGTAGTTAAATGATATCTGAATCGTTTCTTTGTTATACTTATGCATCTTATTTTAGGAGCAAATGTCAAACAAGTGAGCTGGTTTATATTTTAACTTATAAAATGAACTCCTTATGAGCAGGGATTAGTTTTTACTTTTCTTTGAATTTCAAGTGCTAAGCACAATGGTCCATGATAGGCAATTAATAAATATATTTTATCAATTATTATGGTGCTCAAAAAGAATCTAATAATATAAAGAACATAGGTACTAGATTGGAGTCAGAGATGCTGGATTCAACTATTAGCTTTACTACTTTCTAGCTACATGACCTTGGGCAAGTACATTACTACTTCTTTCTGCCTTTCAGTTTCCTTATACATAAAGTAAGGACAGGTAGTCTCGATTAGAGATGTACAAAAGCATGACTATTGGCAGCATGTATTCCATAAGGTTTCTTTGTGTAGCTGAAAGAGATTAACATGTAATTAGGAAACATTTAACAAAATAAATAAAAATAAAATAAAACATAGATAATGTTAAAATGTGGTTTTCTAAATATGTACCCTCCATATACAATTTAGTTTCTTCATTTCTATTTATGTTTGACAACACTAGTCTAGATGATCCTAAAGGTTCCCCTACACATCAAAACCTAAAATTTTATGTTTCTTAGATGAAAATATATTAACAGTAATAATAATGTCACATGTCAATATTGTCTTCTATCTTTTTTTCTCATCACTGTATTGGAAGGATATAGAATGTGGAGAAACAAAGAAAACTAGACAGGTCAGAGAATATAACAAAATACTGAAGAGAACATTGCAATGATACCACCTACTGGCTACTGCTACAAGCAAAAATCAAAAAAATACTGCAGTCGCAAAAATATCACACTGCTTTTCTTATTAATTTTCTATGGCATATTATAGCTTAATTTTGCAAGAGTGCAAAAACAAATCTTTGAATACTAAGGGAACATTTGGATTGCATTATATAAGGTTAGAAAATACTCAATTTATATCCATTAATCTACAATCTATAAGTTAGTTAAGCACTGGCTTGTGTTTTGTTTTTTTTTTTCTTTTATATGAACTGTGAAGAAAGGGCTAATGTCAAATATTTGAATGTACTTTAAAAGCTATTTCCAAACAGATAATTAATATGTTAATTACAACCCATTCTGATCAATTCATTAAATGCCATTTTAATTGAGTTGAGTCTTTATTAGCAATGTTGCAATTCTTACATAAAACAACAAAAATGTAACAAAAGCAAAAATTAACACTATATAATTCAAATATCTCTTTATTCTGACTGTTCTGTGTTTTATCAAGATATATTAGGGAAAAGATGAAATATAGTATTCTATAGATAATACATTATAAATTATTATTTTGAAAAATAACAAAAAAGGGAACATTGAAATAAATGTTAAACTTGAAAATAAGATTAGAGAAGACTTTATTCTTTGCTACGATACAGAATTACGAACAAGAATAAACATGTGTTCATATGTTTCCTAAGTATTAAAATTTAATATGTAACCTTTAGCAAAGGGTATAGTGAGGCAAAAAAAAAAATCTCAGAACAGTTAACATCCACTTCTTTGTTATTTAGAAAGTTAAAATTTTATTCTCACTGATTAATCATCACTAGCTGATTTTAAAAAAAATCACTTAAAGGTGATGAATCTTTTCTTCTCGATTTCTTAACTTGCATAGATTAATTCCAAATGAGGAAAGTTCAAACATGCTTAATGATACAGGGATCAATTACAAACTATTTGTTGCCTCTTGACCAAGAAGTCTTAAAATCAGTATATTCAATATATGTTCTATCCAATCACTTTAAGTTTGAATCTTAAAGTAGCTTAAAGCCAAACTTCAGGATTTAAACACCAGCTATATACATATAACCTCATGCTTTAATATTTTTGAGGGGTGTTGGGGATGGTTTATTGACAGAACTCATGCCTGGGTAATTTTTTCCCATGCTTTAATATTTTTTAAAAAATTGGTTTATGTGTAGGGAATGACCCACAATGATTAATTTCAGTGAATTTTAAATGGTCATATTTTTATTAAAATAATAATTTTTTCAATTGCATCCTAAAATAATAAAAATCAGCCTTATTGATTAGAACTCAGCCAAAACAATTTTGAAACAACTGATATCCCTACCTTTGAATTAATCATCTATAAGTAGATATTTCCTTGATCTTTAAATTTACATCATGTATGTCCCACTCAGATGTCTAATTCTAGCATGAAGGTGACCCTGCAGTCTTAAAAGATTTGACAGAGGAGTCAAAGATCTGACAAATCCTTATGAGCTGAAATGGCCTGATGAAAAATTCTAGACCTGCTGTGAGAGAACTTGCCTGAGGACTTACATTTCATCCAAGAAGCAAGAGGGATTCACTGAAGATTATTGAAGAGGAACAAGACATTAAAGTATTTTTAGAAATTATTTTTGCTCATATTTAGACCAGCATCTTATAATCAATACATGTTTATTAATGAAAATTCACTGATTCTTCTTCTAAGTATTTTATACTCCGTAGATGGAAAGGGATAACTCAAAAGTTCTTATACAATCTGATTCTAATTCTACCTCTGTGAAGGAGGTAGATTGATATTGAGCAAATCAGTTAACAAATGAGAGCCCCAGTTCAGAAATATTAATCAACAGATTACTTGAAAAGTGATAACTTAAATCAAACTGTGCATATCCTTTGACCCAGCAGTGTTACTACTGGGATTATATCCCAAAGAGATCTTAAAAGAGGGAAAGGGGCCCATATGTGCAAAAAATGTTTGTGGCAGCCCTTTTAGTAGTGGCAAGAGACTGGAAATTGAGTGGATGCCTATCAGATGGAGAATGGCTAAATAAGTTATGGTATATGAATGTTATGGGACATTATTGTTCTGTAAGAAATGATTAGCAGGATGATTTTAGAGAGGCCTGGAGAGACTGATATGAGTTGATGCTGAGTGAAATGAGCAGAATCAGGAGATCATTTTACACAGCAACAACAAGACTGTGTTGATGATCAGTTCTGATGGAGATGATTCAAACTAGTTCCAATTGTTCAGTGATGAAGAGAGCCATGTCTACCCAGAGAGAAGCCTGTGTACTGAGTGGAGATCACAAAATAGCATTTCCACACTCTTTTTTCCTTCTTTATCCAATTTTTCTTGTGCAGCAAGATAAGTTATAAATATATATACATATATTGGATTTAACATATAATTTAGCATATTTAACATGTATTGAACTACCTGACATCTAGGGGAGGAGGTAGGAGGAAGAAGGGGAAAATTTGGAACAGAAAGTTTTGCAAGGGTCAATGTTGAAAAATTACTCATGCATATGTTTTGTAAATAAAAAGCTATAACAAAACAAAAAAGAAAAGTGATAACTTTTTTTTAAGTTGTGAAAATTTCACATATTTAATGTTCTTAGGCATGTGGAGATGATGATTTGTGTTAGAGGAGAGAAAGTGCTTTATATTCATAAATCCTTAAAGTAGACAACTCAGTTCTAAAAGTATTTAGTAAACAATTAATACTTATAGTTAGAAGTGTTTATTATGCAAAGTATTTAGTAGTGGGGAAACTAAGTCAAATTTAAAACACTACTAGCTGTCAAGGGAGTTATATTCTACTGCAATATTCACACAAATAAGAAAATACAAGATAAATCGAGCACAGAGAAAACCCTAACTAATAGAAGTGTCAAGAAATGTGTGAGCCTTTAGTTGAGTTTTGAAAGAAATCAAAGATTCTAATAGGCAGAGGTAAAATGTGATGACCATGTTAGCATCCTGGATACTTTAGAATCAGCAGAGTCAGGATCAGCAAAAGTCCTTGATCTTTATTCTTTTTGGACGTGAACGGAATGGCTATAAGTGAGAGGAATCGCAACACAAATTCTCCAGGAATGACTCTGGCTTTCTCATTCCACCCCCTAAATCCTGCCTCAATCTCCCTATATGCCAAAGAGATTAAACCTGCACAGAGTAGTGGCACGAGGCCATTCTTTCTCCAAGCATATGCTAATAGAGTGTTGTCCAATTGGTAATTAGCCTTAAGTGCTCAGACCTCAGTGCATCTACTCATTTTCAGCCCATTACAGTAAAAAGGCAGTGCATCTAAGAGGAAAGACTGAAAGACTAAAAGGAAGGTTGTGGTGAAGGGAGTGAGGGGAAAGATGAAATATCAAATTCAGAAAATAGAAAGTAGGACTATGCCTTTTTGGTTTCAAAGTGGACAAAGGGCAGTGATTTGAAAAGGTATGATGGAATCGGAATATAAGGAGCTATCAGTGCCAAACTGACATGTTTATATTTTATTCTAGAGGCAAGAAGGATTAAATGACAATTCTTGAGCAAGGGAAAAATGCTGAAATTTATTCCTAAGAGCTTAAAACAACATTTTGCAAGTAGGCACTGTTTATTTAATGAAAACATTGGGTTTTTTTTCCCCTAAATAAATTATACTTTTGTCAGTCTTAGTTATGATTAAGTAATTCAAATCTCAGTTCTTAGTTTATTAATTTGTCTAATTAACTGGTTGATTTACATCTGGCTAATATTTCCAGTTCTTAATTTCTATAAATCTATATGGGTCCTTTGAACAATCTAGCATATGGTACCTTTATGTTCTAGATCTTATGATAAATTCAACTGAGTTTGCAACAAAATATAAAAAAGCAAAAATTAAAATGACTTAGGGAAATGCAGTTATATTTTTATACTATCATAGAGCACTTAAATATTGAGACCTAGAATTAGATGCATTCTAAAATGTTTTTTTTTTTTTCCTACCACAGTGGATTCCATAGTCTAGGTAAAAAGCAGGCTCTCTCTCTTTTTTTTTTTTCTGCCCCTCTCTCTATATCTCTGTCTCTCTTTCTTTTTAATAGTATTGATTGAAAGTACCTTATTTTCAAACTAAATAAATCAGTTATATACTTTTCATTTAACTCCAAATTTATGTTGTTGTTTTTTTTTCAAATTCTAAGGGTAACTATGAAACCTTTCTCTGTCTCCTTATTCCTTTTGAACTAAACAATATTTTATATTTATATAGTACTTAAAGGTAATTACATATTTTACTTACAATTCCATCTACTATTAAGGACAAATATCATTATTATCCCTTATCATGTTTTCTACAAAATTAGATATTTATCTTATACTTTGCTTTTCTGATTGGCCATCCAGATCTCTGATATTATCTTAGACTAATGGAATCTTTTACAATCCCTGTAATCAAGAGGTGATAAGGTTGACACAATTGTGAGAACAAAACTAGGATTTCAGAGCAGTCTAATTCCAGGTCAATCACTGAGTCAATTTAGTAAATGACTTCTCTGTGTCTTCTGAAAACTGGAAATAATGCTTATTCAAAATCTCAGAAGAAATATGTCCTTCTTTCCATACTTTAGAATGTCTAAAAGCAAATGATACCAGGAACAGTGTTAATTTATGTGCTGTAGGTATGACTATAAAATGATAAAGAAAAAATAAAATTTTAGAACTAATCTAAAACTCCATTCTATTCTATTTCCTATTTGTAAAAATGAACAGATCGCTTAGGAATGAAAGAAAAAAAGGGAATATCAACTACTGAGTCTTGGAAAATAGAATGTTTGGAATGGGAAGAGCTTCAGAGATCAACTGGGTCAGTCTTTTGATGAGAACATCAGTACCAGCACTTAAACTTTATTATAAAGCAGTAATTATCAAAACTATCTGGCACTGGCTGAGCAATAAGAAGTTAGATCATTGGAACAGGGTAGATATTTAACATACAATAACAAGTGATTATAGTAATTATGTGATTATGTGCATGACAACTGTAAAGATTTAACTTTAGGGAAGAGAATTCATTATTTGGTAAAAAAAAAAAAAAATTGTTGAGAAAACTGGAAAGCAGGATTGGGTATAGACCAAAATCTTATACTTTTTATCAAGATAAAGTCAAAATAGATACATTCCCTTGTTTTAAAGAAATATATCATAAGTAAATCAGAAGAACATGGAGCATATTACCTATCAAACTTATAGATAGAAGAATTTCTGAATAAATTACAGATTGCAGAATATTGTGAGATATAAAATGAATAATTTTATTACATTAAATTATAAATAAATTTATTTTTAATATAAAATATTATTTTTTATATAAATATTTTTTTCAGATTTCAAAATTTCAAATAAAATGTTTCAAATAACAACAATGTGGCCAAGATTTGAAGGAAAGAAGAAAATTGGGGGGCGGGGCTGGATATATTGACAGATAAAGGTCTCATAACAAATATATAGAAAACTTTGCTAAATTTAGCAGAATATGAATCATTTTAATTGGTTTAATCAAAACTATCCATAGGTATATGAAAAAATTGTTAAATCTTTATTAATTAGAGAAATGAAATCAAAACTTTTTTTAGATATCATCCTACTCCTTTCAGATTGGCTAATATGATAGAGGAGGAAAATACAAATATTGAAGGGGAAAATAGGACATTTAAATATCACTGATGGAATTGTAAAATAATCCAGTCATTTTGAAGTACCTGGTTTATGCCCAAAGAATTGTAAATTATTTTAATAAATGCTATAGACTTAACTAAATACCCATGTAGATAGCTAGTTTCACCTCTGAAAACACATATTTAAATGCATTTGCATATTTATGCACATATATATATATACACACAATCAGTGAAGGCCAATTTTAAGTAATGTGTACATCAGAATATATTGTATAGGTATGAGCTAAAATAAGTGCTGTATACTTAAAACATCTATAGTCCTTCTGTAGAAAAAGAAAATTTTCTTTCCCCTTTTAAAACATTTTACTTGGATTCCTTTGAACTCTAAAATCCTACATTAATTTACACTCTAAGTCTTTGCCACCAGTTACTAAATCTCCACTTATCTCTTCAAATCCTCATCCTACATGGCCATCATGGTAGCTGAAGTTTAACTATCTTTAAATACAGTAGGGGTCCTGTAACTTAAACAAAAAATGAAGTAGATTATGAGTCTGATTCGATCTTCCCAGGGAAGAGTGCCAGGCCAGTGAAGATTATAGTAGTCAATCCAACAAATGTTTATTAGCAGTTTATAATTATTTTGGGTTCTGTGAAGGATGTAACCAAGTCATTGTCATTTTCTCTAGGGCTGTGTGATGCTTTTCAGTTAATAAAAGAAGTTTGAGACATCATACGTATGAAATTTGAGGATGACATGAAACTGGGAAGGAATGTTAAAATTTAATTTAGGTGATAGAATTAGTATCCAAAAAAAAAAAAAAAAAGATTTGCAGAAACTGGAGTGTTATACTCAAACAAATATTATAAACTTTAATAAATGTAAACGGTAATCTTCAGGTTCAAGTGCATCAATAAAGAGGATGGGAATTATATGTGACAGAGGCCTGGGTTTTTGCATAATTTCAACATATATAAAAGATAAAATGGCAATCTCAAAAACTAATGTCATATTAAGTGACAACAGTAGGAGTATTATGTCTAAATGATGACAGGTAATAGTTATGTTTCCCACCCACTTTAACTTGTCAGATTATATCTGGAACATGATATTCTGTTCTGGGTATGACATTTTTAATGAAGCATTGAAAAGCTTCAATAAGACTGTTAGACGGTTACCAAGATATTGACTTCTACCAGGATTGACGGTTTCTCAGTGATATTATGGGGGGGATTTGCTCTTCTGGAAAGGATGATATTACATAATATTCCAAATCCTTTTTGCCTCTGAGGTTCTAAGATTATAAATGTAGAATTTTCTTTGTCCTAAACACGAATGTTAACACTGTCATTCCTATAATTCATAGTGCCATCAGATTGTTTTCTATGCCAAGGACATGTCTTCAAATGGATACTCTATGTGGATGCAGATTGTTGCACTTCAACACAGATACATTAAGAGATGATCTTTGAAAGTTGTTATGGACAGAAACATTTGCCCTTTTGCAGTCCATTGCAATGAGTCTATTGATGACTTGATGTAACAATGTACTAAAATATACATGAATACTGGCATGCATCTACAATTCAATATGTCCCTGAGATAACTCACCAAAGACAGTTCTTGCAGGCACTGATTCTCGATTCAGCCAGAAGGATACTTGGGAGAGAATGACTGTCATGATGCAAGGGAGATAGGTTTGAATGACAAAATAGCCAATTTTTCTTTTCAAATGGAAATGGGCTGTCATAACTGTGTATTCACCTACATGATAATAAAAAAGAAAAATTCATTAGAAAAGGAAAAAAAATCATTGAAAAGAATAATATTGTCTAAATAAGTTGAACACTTGGAAAGATCTGAAGGTATAAGAGAAATTACAATGTAAAAATAAATCCTAACTGTAGCACATTTTAAATGTGAATATACCACTTTGTATCCCAATCGTTTTTTTTTTTTTTTTAACTGAGACAAATTTAAAATTTATGAAGAATTTCTGAGAAGACATACAAACATTCACTATTGTCTGTACTGTTTTCCTTCAGAGGTATGACTTTTGAAAGCAGGTGTGTCAAGTGCCTTTCTCTGATGCTGAGGTTCATTTAGCTCCTCAGATTTCTCCACAAGCACTGGACTAATATTGGTCCTAACTCTGTTTTTTGAATCTAGAACCTTAAGCACTGACCTCCAGTCACAGCATGGTGTTACACAGTTGATTTTTTGACCTAATTCTTTTACTTTTAACCCAAATATCAACTGTGGGATTCCCAATGTTCTGTCAGAACTAATTCAGTTTATTCGGTCCTGTTGGGATCCTTATGTCAGGCTTCTCTATTCCCTAGGTTTTAATTATTGCCAGATGTAAGCTAATTAACCCTCACAGCTGTCTTCTCATAGATTATTGTGCCTCTTAGCCAGAGCAGCAGCTTTTCCACACTACAATAAAAGGCCAAAGATAATTATCTAGAAATCAGAAATTGTACGTGCAAAAATTATACAGAAACAGAGGAAAATAGAAAAATGAAATGAGAGGGGGAAGTAATGAAATTTTCGGGCAAAGAATAAAATGAACTTTTGGGAAAAGAAATTATTGCTATTTCAACAAACTATATATTTCAGCCAATAAATCATCTTTCTGGTATCCCACTGTGATTCTTAGTCGATTGATCTTGTACTCAGATATGTCTAACTTGCCTGTACTAGATTTAATTGTCTCTTTTCCAATTGTTTGGCCTAGAAGATCATACTGATTTAATCTGGATCCATCTGGAGCAACCTGCACTGAATCAGATGCATTATAAGTCCAAATATAGGTGACTTCTGAGGTTGTATATGCATCTGTAAAAGAAAAGAATAGAAGAATACAGCTTGTGAACTTTTTAGAGAATATCCTGAGCACGCAATTTCAAGGATTACTGATGGAATATTAAATAAATATACTTATCATCCATGCTGTTTTATAGGAAAATGGTATTACTACAATTAAAACAACTGTAGTAGGGGTTGCATGAAAGAAACTAACTCAAACATGACTGTACTTTTTCTCTCTTTTCACAATTCCCACATATTTATGCATAGTAAGTTAATCTTACTGTTCAACATGTAGATAAAAGATAACTTTAAATTTGGAGGACTTATAAAAAAATAAACAAGAAAAAATGTCCCTATTATCAAATAGATATAACATGTGGCTTTTGCAAAGCCAGCATAAGAACTAATATTGTGTCCCAAGTATTCTGGTTTGTTGAACTAAACGTAAGCTGGTTAGGAATAATTAGTTGGCAGGAGAGACATGTTGCTTGTAATCAGCATAATGGAGAGGAATTTATTGCAACACACAATCAGAATGACAGCTATGTCACAAATGGCATTTCTAAAATCGGTGCTTTAATCCTTCTAGAGTTCATTGGATGACTAAATCAATGAGAATAGAGTAAGTAAGTAAATATATAGTATTTCCCTTTATTTTTCTTCCACATTCTGTTGCATGATTTTGGCTAAAAACAAAGTGAAGTTGTTGCATCACCCACTATTTTGAAGAACTCCATTTTAAGACAAGTGTAGCCAGTAAGATTGTTCTGAGAACCACAGACCATCGACTCATCTTCCAGGATAGCTGCTACAGACATCAGATAGGGAAGCAACTATTGTCAAAAGACAACTTTGTCTCTCAAGTTACACAGTGGCCACAGCTACTGAACACTCAGAAAAATTTTCACCAATAAAGCCTTGGGCACTTTTAAATGGCATAATACCAAAAACTGATATGGTCTTACTAAGGGAAATAACATGAAGATAATGTATTACCGTCTGCTCATCTATTGTACTAAAAGAAAAATGGGGCCATTTCATTTGAGTTATAGCTAAAATCAAATTATGCATTGTCTGCTTCTATTAGATTATGTGCTTCTTGAAGGCAGGGACTATTCTGCTATACTTATTTAGTTTCATCTCTCACTGCTTAGCTTAGTACTTTGCACAAAGTAAGAACTATATAAATAATATTTTTCATTCTTTAACTTGACCTACATGTTCCTCATGTTTTAAGGGTACTACTTCTCAAATTTCCACTTTTGAATGAGGAGAGAAATAGTTGATGTTAAATGCATTTTTTCTTATATAGCCATGGAATGATGTATCTTAAGAAGCTATTTATAAATAAAGATTTTTAATGTCTCCACACTTAGGATCATATTGATTAAGTTATATAATAGTCACTCTGTGATGTAGTAAGCAATTGTTTTCAATTCATCAATCTAATGACTCTTCTATGGGGAAATATCAAAAGTAAGTTTTATGACATGTGTAATTATTCCTAGTACTTCATTTGATAAGCCAAATAATGTCTACTTTTCTTAGAATCGAATCTAATCTAAGTTTTCTTAGAAGAAAACTTCATGGTTCTCACTGCCATCTATTTTCAAAAGGTAGCTATGTTTGATTATATAAATAACATAACAGCATCAGAAAGAATTCACAAAACTCACCATGCAACTTCACACCTTTTAAAATTGGATTGAGTGGAGTACAGTCTAACCTCAAAAATGAAAGGGGTATGCTCCTGAAATCATTGCAGTCATAAAAACACTCCATATTGGAGATGTTACAAAAATTCCTTCAGACTGTGAGGAGCAAAATCTCCAAAAGGATACAGAGGATGCTAATGATGATAGCTGATAGTTTTTATTATTTATTTTAATATTATTTAAAAAATTTGAGTGTGAGAATCTAGACCTCTCTCCAACTCTTCTCCCAACCATTAAAGCAAACAAGAAGATACCACTTAAACATGTAAAATTATGCAAGGTATTTCCATATTAGCTGTATTTGGGGGGGAAGCAAAAGAAAGTGAGAAAATATATTCCAATTTATACTCAGAATTCATTTTCTACAAATAGATCACAATTTTTTTCATTATGAGTCCTTTGTATCAAACTGCCTTAGATAATTGATCAGAATAGCCAAGCCTTTCACAGCTGATTATTCTTATAATATTGCTATTTGTATACAATATTTACCCAGTTCTTCTTACATCACTGCATTAGTTCATATAATATATAGGTATTGACATTTTTTTCCTGAAAAGGCTTTTCTCATCGTTAGTTTTTAATACAATAGCACTCTAAATAATCATATGCCACAACTTGCTCAGCCATTCTTCAATTAATGAGCATCCCCTCAATTTCCAGTACTTTGCCACAACAAAAGAAGTGAGTGCTATAAATGTTTTTGTACATATAATTCCTTTATCCTTCTTCTTGATCTATTTGGCATATAGAGTTAGGAGTGGTATTGTTGGAGCAAAGGATATGCATGGTTTTATAAATCTTTGGGCATAACTCCAAACTGTTCTCTAGAATTGTTGGATAAGTTCACTACTCCATCAGCAATTCATCGATATACCTATTTTTCCTCACATATATCTCTAGCATTTGTCATTTCTAATAAATATAAGGTTGTACCTCTGAGTTCATATTCCTTGTTCATTTATCAATTGAGGAATAACTCTTATTTTTATTTTATTTAACATTTCCCACAATTACATTTAAAACAATTTTTACATTAGTTTTAATTTTTTTTGAATTCTAAGTTCTTTCCCTTTTCAGCCCCCACCATTAAGAAATCACATCAAGTTATGTAAAACATTTTCAAAAAAGTCAAGTTGTGAAAGAAAACAATTCTCACTCTAATAAAAATTAAAACCCTCAAAAATTAAGTTAAAAAGAAAAAGATAGAGAGAGAGAAGAATACTTCAATCCATATTCAAATACAATCAGTTCTTTCTTTAAGTATGGATAGGGTTTTTCAACATAAATCCTTCAGAATAGTCATTAATGATTGTACTACTGAGAATAGCAAAGTAATTTATAGCTGGTTATCTCAGAAGACTGCTATTACTTTGTACACAGTATATTTTACTTTGCTTGAGTTCATGGAGGACTTTCCAGATGTTTTTTTTGTTGCTGTTGTTGTTTGTTTGTTTGTTTGTTTTTCAGAGATCATCAAGATAATCATTTCCCATCAAAACTTATTTTTATAACTTTGACTCAGTTCCCTATGTATTTGAGAACTGAGGATATTATCGAAGAAACTTGATATAAAAAATTAAAGTTATAGTATGTTGTTAAATAGCTGATTTGTCTTCTAACTAGCATAAATCATCAGAAAGTGTAAACCTAGAGATTTTTGTATTCTTTGTCTTTTTAAAATTTCTAACATAGAATTAATTGATATTTTCCCTTATATCAAAGACTTTCTTCATAATTTTTATAAATTGTGTGCAGAATGTTCAGATATGAACCAAAATGATCTGTACACATTTATTCAATAGTTCAGATTTTAATTTTGTCAATTTTGAAACAAACTGAACAATTAGGCTAAACTCCCTAAAGGAAAAACTAAGACGTGGAAAA
The DNA here is from genome assembly GCF_016432865.1 of Antechinus flavipes. Taxonomy (NCBI): domain Eukaryota; kingdom Metazoa; phylum Chordata; class Mammalia; order Dasyuromorphia; family Dasyuridae; genus Antechinus; species Antechinus flavipes. The sequence continues at coordinate 34,419,288 of NC_067403.1, forward strand.
TAAAATTATAAAATTACATAGATCTAGAAAGTTAGAGATACAGTAATAAATCTTATCTCTTCTATTACAAGGTGATATAGATGCCAAACTAATTCTAGAATTGATATTGCTCTTAAATAGAAAGGAGAACAATAACTATAAAAATGAACAAAGCTATAAGAGAAAGCAAGTTATCTCCTGGCAGCATGGAAGAAGAAGGGTGGGAATAAAAATTCACATAGCACCTATTATATCCCAGATACTATGCTAAACACTTTATATATGCTATATCATGTTATCCTCACAACAATCTTGTGAGATATGTGCTATTATTATCCTGATTTCACATTGAGAAAATTGAGCAAATGAGAAGTGACTTGCCTGGGTTACAGAACTAGTTACTAACCCAGACTAGAAATTGGCAGATCAAGAGTAAATGAATAATAACAAGCTAACCCAAAACAGGCAAATGTCATCTAGTTTACTAAGATCTGCTGGTATAGCTCATTGGACAAACATACCCAGGCATTTCAAATCATCACATTATGAATATTCTACCATATTGTTAGTGATTTGTTTTAAAGAAATATTTGATTAGTTTCATTTAAAACACTTGAATAAGCTCTCTTTTGTTTTTATTTTTGTGTTCTGAATAATTTGTATTGTTTAAATGTTCAATTTTTAAAATGTCCCAATGGCTGTCTTTTTGTCCTGAATTACTCATTTACCTTAAATTTCTTATTTGATTTTAAATTTTCATTTCTCTCTTCAATGCAACTTATGTAATTCAAATGACTGCTTTCTATTTTGTATCTACTTTAATTTTTACTCTTCTGATGTCAACATATCATATTTTTCCTCAACATAATTATCAGGTATTCAATAGAGATTACAGATCTAAAGAAAACTTTTCAATAAAAAGAACCTTTTAGTTAATTAAAAATGTCTGTGTATGTGTGTGTGTATGAGACAGAGACAGAGAAACGAAGACAGAGAGAGAGACAGACACACAGACAGAGACAGACACAGATAAAGATTGTGGGGAAGGGGCAGTTAGATGGATCAGTGAATAGAATGCTGGGCCTAAAATCTGAAAGACTCATGTTCTAAATAGGGTAATAAAGAGACATACATGATTGAAACAACTGAACTACAATTCTGTGTGTGTGTGAGAGATGGGGAGAGAGAGAGAGAGAGAGAGAGAGAGAGAGAGAGAGAGAGAGAGAGAGAGAGAGAGAGAGAGAGAGAAGAAAGAGAAAGAGAGAGAGAGAGAGAGAGAGAGAGAGAGAGAGAGAGAGAGAAGGAAGAAGAGAAGGGGGGTGGAGAGGAGGAGAGGAAGGGAGACAGCCAGGCAAACAGATAGACAGATACATAAAGTCAGGAAGAGCAAACAGACAGATTGAAAGAGTAAGAGATAGAGACAGAGGTGGGAGGGTCAGGTCCCCTTTAGAAGAATAAAATGTAAGATGAATGATGATCAATTTCTTATTCTATAAAACCACAAAAAAAATGGATATTCTAAAGACATCTTGTCAAAGAAATCTTAAAGTGGCAAGCATAAACTTTCTACGGATATTAAGGTACTGACAGGCAATCTTTTATGATGGTAAATTGTAGAATAGTTGCCAAATTGCATAATTTCATCACAAAGGATTCTTTCCATGATGAAACCCCAGGTCCAGATCAAATACTGCCTCTTTTGGATGAAAAGGTATTAGTTCACATAGTGATCCCAATAATGTACTGCAGAGGCAAGAGGAACATCATCAGTGCCCAAAAGAACATAACATCCAGAAAAGTCTCCTCTGAAGTGTGAATCTGGAACTCTTCCAGACAATCTTTTAAATCAGGGAGAAGGTACTTAACATTTCCCCTGTGATTCAGATAGGATCATGCTGTGATATGACTCAGAGTATTCCAACAACTGCTAATTGGTCAGAGACCTGGAGTCTTGACATATTCACTGTGTATTCAGCAATGGTTATATCTGCAAAACAAGCTAAATAATTTCCCTTCAATTAATGACAAAATACCAAATGTCTTACACTTCATCATATAAGACAGTAACAAGGGAAGTATCATACAATATTTTAAAGCACTATTAGTATCAATTTTTCAAGTGCACAGACAATACTCAGAATTAGTAAGATCATTCCCTAATGTATGTACAATTTGCAATATAAGATAATTTTATATCAAAGAAGGGCCTATACAAAGGGAACTATATAAATATTTCGATGGAGGAAATAAAAAACATTGAGATAAAATCATAACATGTCTAAGTTTGATAGGATTTTAGAGATACTTATTAACTGAGAAAATAGGGATATTTACTAATCACTGTGTCTTGAACTGTATTAAACTTTGAGGATGCAAAGAAAAACATGGCAATCCCTACTCTCAAGGAAATCACAATCTAATGGGAAAAAAACCAACATAAAAATAAATTGAAGAAGAGAGGATATTATTTGGTGGGATGGAAGTGAGGGGATAATGAAATCTTATAGTGAGGGAGGGAAATAACTTCAGAAAATTCTGATGGATGTGGCTATCTTCAACAATGAGATGAACCAAATCAGTTCCAAAAGAGCAGTAATAAACTGAACCAGCTACACCCTGCAAAAAAACTCTGGAGATGACTATGAACCACTACATAGAATTCCAATCCCTCTATTTTTGTCTACCTGCATTTTTGATTTCCTTCACAGGCTAATAATATACTATCTCAAAGTCGGATTCTTTTTGTACAGCAAAATAACTGTTTGGACATGTATACATATATTGTATTTAACTTATACTTTAATATATTTAACATGCATTGGTCAACCTGCCATCTGGAGGAAGGGGTGGGGAGAAGGAGGGGGAAAGTTGGAATAAAAAGTTTTGTAATTGTCAATGCTGAAAAATTACCCATGCATATATCTTGTGAATAAAAAGCTATAATAAAAAAAATTAAAGAATAAAATAAAAAAAATTAACTTCAGAAAGTGAGAGTTGCAGAGTTAATTTCATCTTAAAGAATGATTAGTTTCTAGAGATCATGAAATTTATGTAAATGGCCAAGTGACAAATGATATCTATAAGTAGATTATAAGCCCCCTGAAGCTAGGTACTATTTCCATTTTTTTTTCTTTCTATCAAGATGGTTAGAACTTTGAGAGTGCTTAATGCATGCTTGTTATATTGATTAAATCTAAGATTATAGTATTTTAACATAAAAAATGTATTTATATGTAAACTAACACAAATCTTCTATTTGAAAGATAGGAAAAATGAAAACCAAAGTGTTAAAACTTGCACTAGATTATGTTTCCCAATTCCTTTTAGAATACTTTTTGCATTAGCTTCTTTCCCTGACACTTTGCTAAATTTCTTTGTACTACATAACTACATAATAGTTTGTTTTTTCCTTTAATTACTTCTAATGTTATCTCCCATGAGAGGGAATATGCTGCTAGAGATTTCTATTGGAAACTTTTCCTTGTGATCTTAATTGTTAAGGCTCTTCCCATATTTATCACACCCACGTGTATTTACACCTTTTATCACTTTGGTAGAATATAAGCTCCTTGGAAGGAGAGGTTTGTTTTAATTTTGACTTGCCTGCACATAGCACGCACTTAAATTTTTGTTGGATTGATCCATTTGAAAGCAATGAATCAGCAAACTGCAATAAATCCATAAAGTGTTCAATAAATGTTTGTGTTGATGGACTGATAATAGAAACATAACTAAGGATAGAATTGGATAACTTGTAGATAACTCTGCAAAGAAATGAATGCTGTTGAGTTATACACAGTCCTAATGAAGCAAAAGCTGTACTTTTGCCCATATACTTACAGCTGCCAAATTTCAGAGGACATGAATGAGCATCCATTGGAAAATCTTCCAGATGCATTGGACATTCAGCTTGCACTGTAAGCCTAAAAGTCAAAAGCCAGTCTTTGGTTAATCAGAAAAGCAAGATAAAGCATTTCCACTTCAGTTAATAAAATTTTCATCCATATAGACAATGAGATTATAATATTGTCTTAAGGTAATTAACAGGTAAATACATTGCTGATAGTTTCCTTTTCAATGATGTTTATGAAATCTTATCTTTTCACTCATTAAAAGCTTATTGACTCAAAGCCAGGAAGGCTGGAAAAATACATATAAATTGACAAAAAGATAATACAATTTCAAGTTGCTGAAAATAGTAGTTTGTGTGTGTGTGTGTGCATGACATGCCTATGTGTATTGGGAATTACCTATAGTAATGTCACAATTTATCTGTTTCAAAGAACAAAGAAATGTTGATTTTGTCAAGTATTTCTCATATAATTATGAATGATTTAAAAATTTAAAAGAACAAATCTCTTCATTTTTCTTTGTTACTAATGTTCATAAAAAAATAGAAAAAGGAAACACTTGGCCAGATTCCCCTAAAATATACAACAAAACTATGGGAATTAAATTTTAAAATAAACAGAAATCTTAAGTAGAGAAATAAATTTCAATTAGATTTTTGTATTTTTAATATAAGGTATAATATCAATTATAGAGCTGAGAAAGTTCTAATATAACAAAGCAATATAACACTTTTATTAATTAGAAAATTATCAAAGCTTTCATTTGACACTCTACTCAGGAGTCATTTATCCTAAATGAAAATGAAAGTGGAATATCTATCTCCCAGATTCAGGAAATTCATTAGAAGTCATGTAATCCAATCTCCTCATTCTATTAATTAAAAAAAAAATTAAAAAAATAAAATCCTACAATTAATTATTGACAGGAATGATATAACAGTGTAGTTATTTGCATTCAAAAGCCAGTGTAATTTTCAGTTCCACCATAGTTTCTCTCAACTCTGGAATAAAGATTATATTTAACTTCAATATTTTAATTAGCATACTCCTAAAATATGATGTTTCCAAAATTCTGAAATTTTATTTTCCTCTATTTAACTTAAACACTAAATTTAAGGCTCTTGTTTTAATCTTGAACTAACTCTGATCGAAGTGCAGCATCAATGCGAGCTCTTACCCTTGGATCAGGTCCTAGAAACAGGAAGCAAGATGAGACATTCATAGTGAATAACCATCTTCTCACTATTATACAATAGTAACTGGGCATGGTTAATTATAAAGAATTTAATCATCACACACAGAAGTCAAGAAAGGAATATATTTGTGCTTCTGAGATTCATTTTCCCATAACTAAAACCTTTTTGCATACAATCTGATGTATATTAACAGATTTATATTTACCTCTGCAAAATTGTATGTTCAACACTTAACATGTTCAACTACCCATATCTATAAAAATATTTTTTCTCATAGCTATTAATGTTTCCAAAAACAAATGAAATTCCCAGAAACTTTTTTCTTTGCTTCAACATCAGTTTTCTAGTGTTGACTTTGATTTTCTCCAAGTTAGCTAAAAGTAATACCTGTTACTTGCACAAAAAAAGAAAATCTATGAGAAATGTTACAGATATTTTGGGGGGTGGCAGGTTTAAAGTGTTCATCCCTGTTGGTGATTTCATTACATTTGAAAATTTTGATAACCAATTCATTCTTAAATTATATTTTATAGAATTCCCACTGAATGATATGAATGTGATTTTCTTCTACATTTAGTCATATATAAGATGATCTACACATTGATTTTGAGATCCTAATAAACTAGCAGCTATTGATCTGAGAGGTAAAACAGAAATCTACAATAGTTTATTACATGTAGTATGATAAAGAGAGTTCTCTTGAGGAAAATTGTTTATACTAATGAAATTCCTTCCTCATTATTCTCCCTCCCCACCACCAAAAATAAAAAATAAAAATAAAAAAAAACCTGATTCTAAAGAAAGATGAATACATCCATAAGTATAAAGTCACAGTATTTCTGCTTAAAGAGAAAGTAGGAAAAGTGTATAAAAAGTATATCATGAATGCTTTCATTCCAAATTCCATTTTAATAAAGCAAAATATTGTATTGTGTTAATTAAAAACTTAATCCAAAAGATAAGATTTGAGACGTGAAAACATTCAATAGCATGTCTAAAAGACTTTGATATTAGAATTGTTATTAGTAATACATAGCTTGGAATATCACAGCAATATTAATATTATAACTGCCATTTCAATTACTATTAACTTACCTTATGCTTCTTTCCTTCACTTATATCATGGGTTCCATTTTTTTAGCCTTATTTGTCCCTCACACTACATATTCTACCTTCTTAGCAACCATTGAACAAAATATGTTGATCATTCTTATTAGTCAATATGAATAACAATAAAAGAGATCTCATTTTAAAATAACTGACAGATTTTATTGATTGATAATCTGTCATGTCTATTTCTCAACAAATAAATGCAACAGAGATAAACAGAAGGGATTTCTACCTCATTGTGTACAGCAAAGTGCCATCATCTTGGATACGAAGAAGTTTGTTTGGCATCGTCATATTATGAGCCACAGACTTCTTTCCATTGTGAAAGAAAGTGTCTGGAGTCCAGATTTTGCTGGCCATTAGGTTATTCAGTCGGAGGATATTCATGGGACCTTTAAATTTCAATCTTTCATCTTTCCATTTTTGACGGAAGAAAACGTCTATTGTGTATTCCTGTAAAGAGGAAAAATAATTTTGAAGGAAAATAGATTCTCCCTCCTCATCCCTCTTCAAGATTAGAAAAACTCTATAAATAAATAAAATCAATGAAAATAGATACTAGAGAAGAAAATAAGGCAAATTTGCATGAAAATCCATGCCTGACTGACAGAAATTCAAGGTTTAACTTCCTTTGATAATTAAGGAATAAACATACCATTTCTGTTCATCATAGTGATGTATTTTAAGTAATATGACTATAATAGAAATAATTTTTCCTATTATATCACCTAGTATGGTGATTTTTTAAAAGAATGAATATCATGATGACTTTCTAAGAACTTGGGTGATGTAAGATCAGGCTATTTTTTTACATTTCTCACAAAATAAACATTGTCCATTTTCAAAGGAGCATTGGATATGTACTTATATATTTACCTCTATGGGTTCACAAGAAGAACAAAAATTATTGGTTTATTACTGGGTTCTTTCACTTGGATTCACAGAAATTATGATGAATAAAAATTCACCACAATCTCTAGAACAGAAGAGCCTGGAGAGCTTGTCTAAAGAAGCACAGGAATGAAAAGAGACTTGGCTGACTTCTTTTTGTCTTTCTTTCTTCTTCCCCCTGAGCTAGTCCTAATAAAGAGTGGGTAGCTGTTTATCCAGAAGCAAAAGACAAAAAGATCTAACTAATGAGGACACAGTCAGGTCCCCATGAATCATTACCTACTTCCTGGTGTCTATGTCACTCAGGGCAGATTATTTATTTGTATTCCTTTTTTTTTTTTTCTTGAAAGAAGAATTTTGACTAAATATGGTAACATTACCTTGATTGGAGGAAATACTTTTGAATTCATGGAAGTTTTTTGGTTTGGTTTTTTGTTTGGAAGACAGGGAGCTACATAACAGTGAGACACAGACAACTAAGACTTGGTCATTTAAAAATACAATTTAAAATATTGGTCTCTACTGATTGCCAGTATCTCTGAAATCACATTCCAATGCCATCTCTAAACCATATTTAAAACCATATTTAATTCTATGCTATCTATATATAGAAATCAATGAGAATTTTATCCCTAAATGGCAAAATTGAATTGGTCATCTTGGGGAATTGAATCTTTTGAAAGATATCCATAAAGAAGAGATAAAGTCATCACCACTCAGGAAGGATCAGTTTATGTTTGTTCTGTGATTCTTTTCAAGAATTTTTGCAATAAAAGGTATGAAATTTCAATTAGAATCAACATATCTGCAGGCTCTGATAAGGAAAAGCCCTTGAAGTAACTTTCTATAAGGAAAGAAATCAGTTTCAGATGGATGAATATAGGATGCCCAACTTGAAATTGTGAATAAAGCTGATCTGTTTCTATTTCATTGCCTTTGATAATGTACTGCAACATGCATTCTGAAAAATATTAAGATACACACCCGAGTTTAATCATTTAGAAATAGCACTTGCAGCAAAAATGGCCAAAGTTGCAGTTTTGATTATTTAACACCTTAGTCAAACATCAAAATAGGGCACTACTTAGCAAAAAAAAAAAAAGAAGAATAAGAAGAAGAAGAAGAAGAAAGAAAGAAAAAAGAAAAGAAAAGAAACTTAAAAAAAATTGTTCAAATCCTTAGGAGAATATAAAACTCTTATTATTTCTATTTAGTGGGAAAATCAGAATTGACATTTTATTTTGATAGGGAACTTTCAGAAGAGGAAACTGTCAATGGTGATGAAGATCAATATCTGCTTTCAAAGATAGAGGCCTACAGATCTATTTGAAGGAACTAAGATGATAAAAAAAAAAAAGAGTCATACAAGGTAAGTAGTGTTTTGATAGGTAACTTGAACCTAGGTCTTACTGACTCTATTTTTAAGGTCTCTTTATACTACCCAATGTATTCCTTAATATAGGTTTAATATATGTAGTTTAGGTACCTATTACTAATAGATATTAATAGGATTCATTAATGCTAATTGAATTATGATAATAAACAGCGTACATGGTTCAAGGTAATATATGCAGTTAGTTATCTTGGAGTCTGTACAGAAGCTCCTTCTTCTTGTGATTGCCTCATAACCAAAACTTTCACAAGCTGCTTTGTACCTAACACATCTGGCTCCATGTGCCTAGGCAAATTCCTTAACATCTTAATGTCTCAAATAAATCCCTAACAATATAGACACAGAAAAGTGGGTCACATTCAATTGACAATGGCTCTCCTTCTATAATGTTAACTTTTTAATAGCCAGATATCAAAAGGCATTATAAGGGAATCTTACAGACAAGTAAGTGAATTAATTCAGTAGTAATATGATTAGAGTACAAAATATTAAAATCATATTCACAAGTTTAGATGATAACCTTATCATATTCTTTCCTACCTAAAAGTGCCACACAAAAAAAGAAAAATCACTTATGTCCCTATTTGTTTTTTTTCAATAGTATTTTAATTTTTTTAATTATATATAAAGATAGTTTTCAACATTCTTTTTTTATATTTTATTTTATTTTATTTTAATAATAACTTTATATTGACAGAATCCATGCCAGGGTAATTTTTTTACAATATTATCCCTTGTACTCGCTTCTGTTCTGATTTTTCCCCTCCCTCCCTCCACCCCCTCCCCTAGATGGCAAGCAATCCTATATATCAACATTCATTTTTGTAAAATTTTGAGTTCTAATGGTTCCCTCTCCCTTTCCTCCATGCTCAACAAGACAGCGATCTGAAATAGTTTATACCTGTATAATCATTTAAAAATATTTAAACATTTGTCATGCTGTGAAAGAAAAAAGCAAAACAAAAAATGTGAAAATAGTATGCTTCAATCTTTATTCAGTCCCCATAATTCTCTCTTTGTTGTAGAGCTCTCGAATCTGTTGGAATTCTCTTGAATCACCACCCGGCTGAGACGAGCCAAGTCCATCACATTGATCATTACATAATCTTCTTGTTATTGTGTACAATGTTGTCCTGGTTCTGCTCATTTCACTCAGCATCAGTTTATGTTAAATCTTTCCAGTTTTTTTTTTCCTGAAATAAACCTCAGCATTTCTTATAGAATAATAATATTCCATTACCTTCATAATCTATAAATTATTCACCATTCCCTACTCAATTTCCAATTCCTTGCCACTACAAAAAGTGCTGTTACAAACTTCACTTGGGCACATGAGTCCTATTCCCTCTTTTATGATTTCTTTGGGATAGAGCTAGCAGTAATACTTCTAGAAAAAGGATATTAATGTTTTAGCTCTTTAAGTAGGTGTAACTCGAAATTGTTCTCTAGAGTGGCTGGATCAGTTCACAACTCCACTGATAAGAAATTAGTATCCCAGTTTTTCCATAACCCCTCCAACATTTATCATGATCTTTTCTTCTTGTTTTAGCCAATCTGAAAGGTGAAAGGTGAGCCAAATGAAAGGTTTACTTTGCATTTCTCTAAAAAATAATGATTTAGAGAATTTTTCATGACTATAAATGGCTATAATTTCTTCATATGAAAACTGTTTATTCATTTCCTTTATCATGTCTTCATTTGTTCTTTAAAAGTTTTATTTTAATAAGTGTAGAATAATCATAATATCATTTACACAAAAATGTATAAGTTCATTGTACCTTCTGAGTAATAAACAATTTTGCTAGGAGTTAAATAAATGAAAATAGCAACAAAGGAAACAATTTTTAAAATATACAATGGCTGTACAAATTCAAGAACTTAAAAAAATGAATGTGAGTTCCATTGCATTTCAGCTTAGTGAACATCATGTAACTAAATCATTTTTTTTTACTTGTAACTAAAGCAAGACAAATTTTGTTTAATTATTTTTTCCCCAAATAAGATGGGAGCATAAAATAAAGTAGAATTTTAGGGTTGAAAGGGATATTAAAGCACATGTAGTATAAGCTTCTCATTTTACTGAGACAGAAACCAAGGCCCAGCAAATTGAAGTAACTTGAATAAGGTGTAAGAAATAGAAGAAATAGAAGCCAATTGAAACTTTTCTCTGATGGTATTAATGATAAATGTTGTAGGGATGTGGAAAAACTGGACACTAATACATTATTGGTTGAGTTGTGAACTGATCTAGCCATTTTGGAGAGCAATTTGGAACTGTGCCTAAAGAGTTGTAAATACAAGTAAGGAAAGAAAAAAAAAAAAGTTCTAATTAGATCTATCTCAAAGTAGAATGGTCTCCATTGGAAGTCTCTCACAATGACTGAATATACACTTTAAATACTGTGGAGAATTTGTTTTCAAATATATGTTGGACTGTTAAAAGCTCATTTTCTCTTGAACTCTTTATGGTGTTATGGGAAAGTATGCCAGAACTGGAATGATGATAATGATAATATAGTATTTATATAAGTGTGACTATGTACTTGATTCAGGGATAAATGCTTTAAAATATTCTTTCATTTTTTCTTCACAACTCTAAGAGTCAGATACATAATTATCTCCATTTTATACATATGAGCAATTTTATAATTATTTTATTTTATTATTTATTTATATAATATGTGTTATATGTTATATAAATAATACATATACATTATCATATATTTTATAAGTGATTAGGTATTAATTATAAGCAAATAAGTAAATATATTTATTTATAACTGCTTTAATTATAATTATAATACTATAATTATCTCCACAGTTGAAGAAACTGATGTAAACTGTGGCTAAGCAGGCTGCCCAAAGTTACACACGTAATAAGTGTGTCAGATCACATTTGAACTCATATTCTTCATTTCAGGACTGGGCTGGGCTTTTCCCAAATGGAAGGCACTAAAGAAAGTGATAAGTGGGATAAGGAGGTTGGTCACAGGAAAAGACTATTCCAGAAAGATAAGACAGTTGAGTTACGGTGTCACAAACAAAAGCAGAGGAAAATGTTAGCTACTTCAAAATCTATCCAACCTACTCCTTAGGCCCTTTACAAAAAATCAGTTTTGGTACATAAATATCACATACTATTTTTCACATAAACAAAGTTTTATTTAGTGCATAGAGTATGAGACTTGGTATCAAGGAGATGTGAGTTGACATCTGAGACATAACAGTAATAATCATTATTATTGTTGTTGCTATTGTTGTTGTTGTTGTTGTTGTTATGTTGTTGTAGCTAGCAATTATATGATGCTTTAAGGCATGAAAAACTCATTACAAAATTTCATTTTATCCACATCAATTCTGTGAGTTTTATGCTGTTATGTTCTCCATTTTACAGACAAGGAAACTGAGGCAGGTTTACATAACTTCCCCAGAATTATATAGCTCAAGTGTCTAAACCTGGATTTGAATTGGGACTTGCTGAATCTAGGTACAAATACAGCAAGATATGTAAGTCACTTCAGTATCTGAGTCTCATGCAAGTCTGACATGTACTTACTTATAAAATTGCAATATCACTTAGAAAAAGGATTTATATCGCTTAGAAAAATGACAAATCCATGACTTCAAATACTTCTATAGAAGCTCACTAAATTCCTAGATTATGACTTCTGTTTCTTAACTAGTTTTAAGTCCCCACCCTCATATCTGATGAAATATTCAGATATCATGAGCAACATCTACTTATCACTTATGAAACATTAGGAAAGTTATCTAAAATCTTGGGGTTTGGGTTTCTTCCTCTGAAAAAGGAAGCAATAGGACTATATGCTTCCTGGGTTCCTTTCCAACTCTTGCTCTCTCAATCTTTTCCCATAATTGTTCAGTGAGTGCTATTTGATGATATTGATTTCCTATGGAAACAGCTACCAAATAATTCATTTATATTGATTGAAAAATGGCTCTTATTCATATTCTGACTTTAGGAAAGATACAACAATAAACATTAATTATATGAAATTTCAAAAAATTATAAAAATGGATCAATCTTTTTTTATCAAAGAACTTTAAAAGTTATAATTCATGATGATCATCTCTTAGTGGTTATAAATTCTGATTATTATATTGATCAAAAATGTTGCCGAATTTCCTTTTCTATTATAAATTCCAAGCAAAATAGATTTGAAAATACAATATCTGTTGTTGCAACTCTTTGTATTTAACCAAGAGGCTAAGAAGCATCTTTGCAAATACCAGTGTGTTTTTTCAGATAATGTCAGGCACTAAACACAGAAAACATTTCCCTATGTATGACTGTAAAAAGTTAGATCTAAGTTTGTTTGATATATGTGTATTCACATGTGTCACATACACATAATAAAGTTGGAAACTTTTGTACTTGCATATAAATATAGTTAAATCATAAATATACTATAATAGTTTTGTTTATACTATTTCAAAGGTGCTGATATAATAATATGATAAAGTCTTGACAACACAACAAAAGAAATAAAATTTGTACTTTGTATTGTCTTCTTTTTTCCTCCAGTGTAGCTGTGCACACTGGAGGAACAAGTTGAATGAAAAAAGAAATGTCTACTTTGATTATATTATAAGTTTGGATTAAAAGTCTACTAAGTTTCTCTGCTTCTCTGTCTCAGTGTGCCTGTCTTTCTCTCTCTGTCTCTGAATGTATCTCTGTCTCTCTTTTAAATAAAAATTCAGATAATAGGTAATATTTACATATCAACTTGTATATAGTATAAAGACCTATAGAGAATTCAACTATGGGCCTGAATGGGGTGCAGTTTATTGTTGACATCATAAAATACAAATAAAGGATAAGCAATGCATTGCCTGTGGTCTATTAGCATTCACAAAATGTAAAAGAATCGGCCCCTAGTATATTGAATAGGTTCCCTCTGAGAAAATTATGGGAGAATCTGGACAAAGCTTCACAGGTTAAGACTGCTTTGATGAATTACAAACTGTAATATTAGACTACCAACAATATTAAGATCATAGATTCCTCATTATTGTTCTGTAAGAAATGACCGGCAGAATGAATACATATAGGTTTGGAGAAACTTACATAAACTGATACTAAGTGAAATGAGCAGAAGCAGGAGATCATTATACACTTCAACAATACTATATGAGGATCAATTCTGATGGAAGTGGCTGTCTTCGGCAATGAGAGGATCCAATTCAATTCCAATTGATCGGTGATGAACAGAACCAGCTACATCCAGTGAAAGAACACTGGGAAATGAGGATGGAATGCTTGCATTTTGTTTTTCTTTCCAGGTAATTTTTACCTTTCTAAATCCAATTTTTCTTGTGCAACAAGAGAACTGTATAAATATGTACACATATATTATATTGAAGATATACTTTAACATGTTTAACATATATGAGACTGCCTGCCATCTAGGGGAAGGGGTGGAGGGAGGGAAGGGAAAAGTCGGAAAAGAAGTGATTGCAAGGGTCATTGTTGAAAAATTACCTATGCATATGTTCTGTCAATAAAAAGCTATAATAATAAAAAAGATCACAGATTCCTCAAAATATTATGATTAGTTTCATTCTTGATTTATTTAGCTTAGGTCCCTTGTTCCATATAATGAACTCAATTGTCAATGACATCACACTTGTGTGTTTCTTATTCACATATTTTAATAAGAAGGCAATCATTCGCATAGGCATATGTGTTTCATAACCCAGGGATTGATTAAGCTGTTAATCTGTTTTCTCCCATTCTTATAAAACCAACTAGCCCTTTTTCTGATTATAAATGCCCTTAACAATAAATTTTACCACAAATTTCCCAAAAAATAATTCACTAATAATACATCATATCCCAAATACCTAGAATATGTGTGTTTCTATTATACTTCAGGTTATTTGATATTTTGATTCTTGTGAGGACTCTGGTATTCCATGACTCTCAGTAATAAAATATGTAGTGTCAATGGGAGAATATTAGTGTAAAAGAGGTGAACTTCAGTAGAACTGGGCAGTTGGGGATCTTTAAAAGCACTATTCAATGTTCCCAATGTTGTCCGTTCTAGTTCCTATTCCAGATCTGTTCTATATTTATGCTATGATATGACATTATAATTTTCTACCTCATTCTTCTATTGTGTATAGTTATAGTTCTTTTGAGAACTGCTTTAAATACATGTTTTTCTTTGTACTCTGAAAACAAGATTTTATTCATAGTTGTTTTTCTTCATTAGTATGAGAAACAAGATAAACCATGCTTTTGTAATAATAATAATAGTGATAATCACTTGAAGAAAATGGTACATCTTTCTAGATTATACTTCTTTTAATGTTTCCTAATATATTTCAGAATCCTGTAAATACACTTAAATTCAGTTTATTTTAGACATAAATTAAATTTCTAAATATTCTATGTAGAGATTCAGTTCGATTGAATACATTTTCAACTGCAAACAAGAACTAGTTGATGTGCTGACAATGATGGAGACCTGCTGAGGAAAATAAACCTCAAATGATGTAAAATGTTTCCTAAAAACAAAATGTGACTTTTTACAAATATTTTAATGAGTATTATTTTAATGATGCCATGTAGTCATGAATTATTCATCATCCTGGGGGTTTTAGTGGACCACAAGCTCAATATATTTCAATTATGTTATCAAAGTCAAAAAAGCTAATAAAATCTCAGGTTTCATTAAAGGGGATATAGTATCTAAGATGAAGGATTTGATAATATGACTATATCTTAGCCTGGTCAAATCAAAAGTTGAATATCTTATGTACTTCTGATTACCTTATTTACCCAATTGACACCTGCTCTTGACCCTTACTGTTCTGGTTAGTAAACTGTGTCACCACACAAAACCAACTGTGTCAAGGATTGGTTTTGTCCATACTTCTCTTTATTTCCAAGGCATCTTTTCACCAGCATACTTGGCTCCGTGTGTGTGTGTGTGTGTGTGTGTGTGTGTGTGTGTGTGTATGTACCTGCCAATCTGCTTCCTTGTTGAAAATCTTCTCTTGCCATAACATCAAATACTTCATCTTACCCCATCAGAACAAAATCTGCTTAATAACAAAGCTTATGCTTTTGTATGTTTGTCTCCTACACTCAACATAGTGTTTGGCCCACTGTAAGCATTTAATAAATAATTCTTCTTCATTTATTCATTGATTCATTCAAAACCTGGAAAGTAAAAACCAAGTATAATCTAAAATGGGAAAAGGCTTCAAGCTTATGCAACATAAGAAATTATTGAAAAAATAAGGAAATTTACCCTAGAGAAAAGAAAATGTAAGCTGGAGGGAAGTTATATATTATAGCTATATTGAACTTTTTGAAAAACTTTCTAATGAAAGAAAAGTAAGACCTATTCACCTTCACCCTAAAAGATGAAAGTTTTAGATACAATGATTTGGCTTGATATAAAGAAAAACTCCCTAATAATTAGAAGAAGAAAAAAAAAAAAACTAAAGGAATTACATGTCTTCAATGGTATTGGGCTCACCAGACTATGCCTTCAGATCACTTCTACTTTAGTGGAACACTAAAGGTCACCAGTATTGTGTTAAGCATTGTTCTGGTCTCTGAGGTCTTTTACAAAGCTGTAAATATGCCTTAGAATTATTTTCCTTGAAACAATTTTTGTAGGTAACTTGTTTGTCAATGTTTTCAGCAGGAAACGTGTAAGTAGTGATTGTTTCACAAAGGCTGTAAACTGAAAGACAAGAACATTGGATGTTGTTTTTAAAAGCACAGTTAATTGTGTCCTGCCATCCTGGTGAAAAGACAGCTATGGGCCATGTGCTAAGAAAGAAAAATATAGTTTATTTCCCTTAATTTTATTTTAGTATAAAAAGTGCATATTTCTAAACTTCTCTCATCAAAATTTTAGTAGGAATTAAGTAGTAATATGATAATAGAGTGGAACTATTTATAAATGTAGAGGGATAAGTCTTACAACTTCCCTATAAATTCACCCCTTTACTTACAGAGCAAGGCTTTGTTCTTCTAGAAAATCATATTCCATTGTCTTGATTTGGTACAAAAGTAATCTTGATTCTCAACAGTTATATGTCAACCAAATACAATCTCTGTAAGTTTCTACAAGATTCTAGCATAGGTCCCAAGACAAAACTTATGTCTCTATAACAGGACCAAGGAAATCAAATTCAAAGGAGCTCACAAACAGAAGTGATGATTGGGGCATTGAGAGCAGGTTGCTGATCTTTGATAATAATGATGATTCATATCAACAGTGGTAAAGTAAGTGGGAAATGGTTAAACTGCCCTCATTTGGTGGAAATTTCTCCATCAATTATATCACTGTCCTGGAAGTATTTAAATAAATAGCTAAATTATGAGAGACATGATGAATAGCTCTAGTGTTTATATAAATCCATGTACATGCAAAACATTCAACAATATCTTGATATCACTGCAGTTAATGCTACTAGCTCTACTCTCTGATGGAGATGCAACTGAGGGGAATCTTTATGGATATAGTGGCTTAAAAGAATACACCGAGAATACATATCAATAGAAAAAGAGATGTCTGAGTATGTAGTGAAAAATAGAAAGGAGTGAAAGCAGATAGCCTATTAGGTAAGCCATCAATAATTTATCAGAAAACTTGGGCAAGAATCATTACAAGATGAGAACCTGCTGGAAAAAGGAGGCTATTTATTTATGAATGAGAAGCTGTACCAATGAAGTCACACCCCCATTAAAGAAGATAGATAGATGCAGATAAAGATACATTGTAACTAGAATATATGAATATTCCAATGTATTACACTATACTAACTATATATACATATACATACACACACACATTCAAGTCATCTCTCAAAGTTATAGATAATTCAGGATTTTAAGCTGCATATGAATTGATGATATTCAGTGAGTGGAGGAATTTTCTTACATGCACATGAAAGCAATATAGAGACAAAACTTTAACCAACTAATAGGCAATACATGTACTCTTATTCTCTCACTCCATAGTGCCTAAAATAAAGTCAGTGATTAATAAATGCTTACTGATAGATAGGGACAATGAATCCTACTTCCAATGTTACTTGGCTACTTAAATGAGTACGACAAGCAACTTCCAGAATCCAGGTTAAAATGTTCCACATTGGGAATTAGAGATTCCTTCCTGTACTTTCATTACTGGGAGTCAAATAAATAATCCAATATTCTGGCTGCCCTTAGATTAGGGGTGTTGCTCTGTAGCATCCTAAATATGATGACTGATAGTTATACTTAATTTAAGTGAAAAATGTAAACACATACATATGTATATACATGAGTAATGATATATATGCATACACATATAATGTATATTATGTGTAACTGTCAAGCATAAATATAATTAAAGCAAATAAATTGTTTCTTACTTTAGGAATAGACACTCCAAATATAGAAAAAAAGAAGAAAGCATTTTAAATTGTTTAAATGCACATACCCACTACAAACTTTGTCATCTTGTCAGCATAGCACATTCCAAAGTTTAATTACCTTCTTACTCATGAATTTTTAAATGTTGAAATAAAGATTTTAACTTAATTGCAGACATTGTAATTAGAATCTTTAATTATAATTTAGTCCTGCAAGTTTCCTTGGACAATTAGAATGGCTAATGATTTTGAGATAACAATGTAAATGTGTGTGTGTGTGTGTGTGTGTGTGTGTGTGTGTGTGTGTGTGTGTGTTTCATTGTTCCTAATTGTCTTTGCTGTGCTACTTTTTTTCTCTTAGGCTAATGTCATTATGAATGTTCATCACTAACCTGCACAGGAATATTTGGTAGTGTAGGTCATGATTCTAACTGTATATTCTGCATAAAATGAGAGTACAAGGGTGAATCTGATATAAGCAGAATTTGCTTTGTTCTGCACTTTATTGTAATGATAATTCTTTGTTCTGCAAAATTGCATTTTAGTGACATTAGTACAGCATCTCATATAGTCATTGACCCAGAGCTAGAAAGGACTATAGAGAGTATCTATCTAACCTCTGTATTTTACTGATAAGGAAACATTTTCCTTTTGAAAGCTCAGCACAATGTGTTGGAAATATCTGTGGCCTGGACTTTGAGGACATGAGCTAAATCTTGACTGTGCCATATGTCAGCTGTTTTGTCTTGGCCAAGTTCTTTCACATTTCTTGAGCTGTCTTTTCTTTTGTCAAGTGGGGAGTTGAAGAAGACAATCTCTATGATCCTCTGTGTCTCTAAAAATTGATAGATTTAAACGAATACCCCTTAAATATTCTCACACTTCAAAAAATCGCCTTTTATTTATATACCAAAAACAATTTTAATTTTTCTTTGTAGTGATTTTACAAAATCTTTAACCTTTTCCTTATTTTCCTATTTCATTTCATTGTCATTAATTGTCTGGTTGTTCAAGATGCACAATCATTCACATGGACTGTTATTTTGACCATATTTATCTCTTCCTAAAAGTACTAAAGTATCTTTTCCCCTAGTATCCATTGTCCCATAGTAATATCATGATCATTATAACATTCTGCTCACTTCAGAACTTGCAATATTTTCTCTTCCCCTCAATAATTGCTTATATCTTATCAACTTTTAGACAACCTTCCACCATTCACTGAGATCCCTCCTCAAAAAAACATGGAAGAAAACTTATGGATTCCAGACAGGCTCATTGTCCCCAAACATTTTGACAGACAAAATGACAAGAATATTAAAAGTAAAAAGGACAGGATGAAAAGGAGGAAATGACATAAAGCCAAGACAAAAATTTTATGTATGAATATATTAAATTAAATACAAACTATTTAGTTAACCAGAATTGTGATTTCCATTCCCATGTAAACTGCCTGTCTTCACTCAGTTCCTTAGTTAACAAATACACATTTTACTTTGGACAACTATTTTTCACACACACCACTGAGCTCCAGTACAGAACTGGAAGAATACGATGATTGAGTAAAAAGCCATTGCTATGATAGGAAATAAGGACCTGCATATTTTTTGAATGTGGAGTAGCAACTTATAAATGAAGCAATAATTTCCCTTCTTCTGAAAGAAATAACATATGATAATAATTAATACATACCAATACAGTCTTGGTTTCTAAAAAATGTCTTTGTACCCTTCCGTGTTCCATTTTGATTAGGGTACAGATTTGTGATATCCTCTGTATTCTATTCCCTATTGTGGCCATTAAGAAGTCAAATCTGCCCTGCCTCTTAATATTCTAAGGATATTTGAATATAAGAAAATAGAATTCAGTCCTCTGGTGGATTTTCCTCATACTTCCCTTTAATTTCTTGGAATGGATTTCTCTATCAACAGAAATTCAGACTACAATTCCTATTTAATTTGAGTAGGTCAATAAGGTAATTCATATTCATTCTTCCATTACAGAAAAGCTGCTTTGCCAATAAATATTCAACTCACAACAAGATGCAAATTCTTTTATAAGTTTCAAAGCTTCTCCTTCAATACAACTCTCTGTGTAATTTGCTATTGAAGATCCATAGTTTTTATTCATATCAGTTGTTAATGATCAGTTCATAAAGTAAATTGACATCCAAACTTGAAATGACTTGTGTTTATTCAAAGTCTAAGAAAGTACCAGATATCTCTTCTTCATTTGATAAAAATTCATTTTTTCTCACCATTAATTTTCTAGGGTTACTAGGGTTACAATGCACCGGATGTTTCACCTTACCTATGGTCTTATCACAAACCACACTCATTTTGGCATCAGTCATCTTAATTGTAATTATAAGTGATTTGAGAAGCTCTCAAAAAAAAAAAAAAACTAAACTACTTTCAATATTTCATAAGTTTCTTGAAATTCTCAGGAGCAGTTATTTCAATATGATTTTTCCCCATTTTGTCCTATTATTTAATTAAGCTCCTGAATAAGGGACATTCTTATAACATTTTATCAATTTGTCCAATAACTGTTTCCTTGGATTTGTAAAATAGCTAGACTTTGATGCTTTTTATTTAGTCTTTGCCATGAGTTTTATATAGTCAACCTTAAATCCTATACATTTTAATATCATTCAATTCAATAAATATACATTACATACCAATTATAATCAAGATCTTTCTAGGCAAAAGACATGCAAAGTAAAAAATAAATTAGTCTCTATCTTTCAAGTGTTTATGTTGTAATTGAGCAATACAATATATATTCATGTAAGTAAAAAGAATGTATATGTAAAACCATTTCAAGAGGGACAATATGTTAATAAATGACTATGGATATCAAGCAAATTCTGGTATCAGAGGGGGCAAATAATTGGTATTTCCCAGGAATCCTGAGATTCTATAATACAGATGAAGTAATTGTACAGACACTAAAAAAGGTTTTGAGTCCTAACCTTGCCTCTGACATTTACTGGCTATGTGATGATGGGCAAGTCAGTCTCTCAGTCTCATTAGAGGGATCCGAGTTTTAGTCTCGCTTCAGATACTTATTAGCTATGTGATGATGGGCAAGTAAGTCAGCCTCTCAATGTTACTATCCTCAGGTTACAAAGGAAGATAATAGTATTCACCTCAAAAGGTTGTTGTGAAGTTCAAATAATATAATACATATAAAATATTTTGCAAACTTTCAATTATTATATAAATGCTAGTTTTATTGTTATTGTAGAACTCAACATTTTTGTTGCTTGCCTTTTTATAAGGTCACATAGGCAAGAGATAGAATTTTCTCCACTAGGAACAGCTAGTAGGCTACTTCGGTTTAAATAGAAAATACATGGAGGTGAATAATTCGAATTAAGATTACCCTAGTAGTTGAGTTAGATTGTGAAATGATTTACATTGGATGCTAATGATCAAATATACAACATGCTTATTTGTATTTGTACATACAATGCTATAAAATCATGACTTGATTTTTGTTCTTTTGTTGATTTTTCTAGATTTAAGAAAATAATTGGGAGGAGGGGGAGGCAGAGCCAAGGTGTCAAACAGTGAAGTCTCTATCTCACCTCCTCTGAGCTTCCCTCAAATCAACAGCAGACTAAGCCTCTGAGTTTTTCCTGGAGTGACAGAACCCAAAAATATTTGGGGTGCAACAAATTACCAAAAGAAGATACTTTGGAGTAACTTCTGAAATGGTCTGTTTCAATAGGACACGGGGAGAGGCTCAAGTCCACTGGGGTGAGTAGCCAGGATGGGGTGCCAGAGCTTGTAGCATTCACACACTGGGAAATCTACTGTGAGACTCTTAGGCTACTCTATCCTGGTTACAAACCAATGGATCAGCAAATTATTTGTAAAACACCCAAAACAAATACAAAAGGCAATTTATTAACCTCTGAACCTCAGAATTCTAGACCTGGCCAAGCCTATTTAGCACCGGAAGTCAGTCAGCAACACTAGCCCCAGGACAAAATAAAGTGACTGTTACCCTTTTGGCTTAAGAGCAGAACTCAAACCTTTTAAAAAATGAGTAAAAAAAGCAAAAAAGAACTCTTACCATAGACAGCTTTAATGGAGAAAGAGGAAAATAGACCTCAAACCCTGAGGTTGCTAAAGGCAAATCAGCTCCAGAGGAAGCACCAAAGAATGATATGAGTTGGTCCCTATTTCACAAGTCTCTCTTGGAAGAATTCAAAAAGGATCATAAAAGATAGTTAGAAGAAAAATGAAGAAAGGGAATGAGATCTTTGCAAGAAGGTATGGAAAAAGAAAAACAGAAAGTATCTGAAGAAAACTGCTTAAAAATAGATTTGATAAAATGGAAAAAGCATATAACTCCTTTCAAAATAGCTATGAAAAAGAAATTAATTCGCTGAAAAACAGGATTTAAGAAATGGAAAAAAATGCAACAATCAAAACACCTCAATTGGGCAAATGCAAAAGGAAATTTAAAAAAGCTAACTGAAGCAAATAATTTATTACAAAGTGATGAGGAGAAATGTTAATAATGCTACAGAGAGACTGTTAAGAGTTGCATATGAAGCACACAATTGATATAACAAGATTGGTATTCAGTAGGGGGTGGGGGGGTAAGGAGGAGTATTAGAAGTAGATAAATAGGCTTGGGAATAATCTGCAAAGAGATGATAATCACAATCATGGAAGTTGGTGAGCTCACCAAGGAATAAAGTATAATTGAATCTTGAGAAGAGGGCCAAGGACAGAGCCTAAGAGTGTGACTTAGTGGGAAAGAAATTAATTATCATCCAATAAAGAATACTGAGGAGAATTAAAATAGAAAAGAGTTACCAGAACTGATGGAGGAAAGTGATGAAAGAACCATTAAAAAGATATAATAGTGGATGTAAAAAAAAAAAAATGAAGTGGAAAAAAAATGATTACTGAGTAAATACCAGGATATTTACAATTTGGGATCATTAGTGAGCTTGAAAAAACAAAACAGTGTCAAACAGGTTAGTTGCAAGTGATTAAGAAAGGAATGGATGAAAGTTAAAGAAATATAGACAATGAATTAACTCCTTTAAAAGAGTTTGACTGTGAAAGGAAGAGAGAAGCTTCATATAACATGAACACTAGACAGTTATGGTGAGAAGGAAGAATTCCAGGGTACTTAATCATTGGTCTTACTCGATTGTCTTAAGATCATAATAGGCTCATACCTGCATAATGAGCTCTGAGGGAAAAGAACATACAGTTCACAACTATTGAGTTTGTTGTATAATTAATAGACCAGGTCATTTATGGAGACAATGATGTATTTCAATGTTGCTTGGTGAAAAGGAAGGTATTAGAGTGGAGAGGAAGACCATAACATAGATATTGAACTCTTTAAACAAGAAACAATAATGTCCTGGAGATGAGTTAACCATTACATCAAGAATTTAAAGTAGGTATTTAAGATAGTCTTAGTTAGTCTTAAAGGAATACAAGTGATGGTGAAAAAAAAAAAAAAAGACAATCAGAAAGTGAAAATAGTGAGTATTCCACTTCTTCTGAATGATAGAAAGTAAGTTCAGAACTTGAAAGCTTGTCTAGAATCCTCTGAAGAGAACTAGATAAAAGTGGGTTTCAGTGAAATAATATGGAAGGAGTATTAAGAAATTCCCCTACTTCCAAAAACATTCTGATGGTTTGTGCACATCCTGAAATGTTTCAAATACCCTGTTACACAATAGCTAAATGTATCTCCATTTGCTCTGCAGTCTGGAAAATGTCCCTAGTCTACTGAATGAACTATTCAGTAGCCTGAGGAAAGAGGTAAATAAATTCCTTGGTCCAAAGGGTAAGATACACTGAACACATAATCTAATATTACCGAAGTTATTTGAAGCTTGGATTTTTCATCCAAGACCATTTGCCCAAACTCTTTCCTTAAATCAATAGTTGAGATGATTTTAGCAATCCCTTACTGTCCTAACAATGTGCCAAATCTGACATGGGATACATATTAAATTAGATTATTAAATTTAAATTTCTACATTCCTTTCTGGTTCTAATTTTATTGTCCGTTTTGGAATGAGAAGAGATAGCATCTAGGGATTTGTGGTGGGTATTGAACCCTTAGGCTTATCATTTAGTCCACTTCTTTTTTAATACCATCTAACACCTTCAAATAGACTCTCTAATCTTATTGAATTATTGTCTCTTGTATCTTCAGTATGGAACACACTAAAATAATCCTGCTAAGAAGTATATTTGTTTACTCCCTTAGTACAGAAATAATTCATCTCTCTATAATGGAAAAACAATTAGATCACTTTTATTTGTCTGTGCAAAATTTCCCCAAGTTATAAGTAGTCTCTCTCTTTCTCTTTAGATCTTGTTTACCAAGTAGAGGATACTGTAATAACTCCAAAACTAATTCTTAGAGCTTTTTTTCTAACTCTATCCTCTGATGTCTATGGTGGTTTCTTGCCTTCTTATCTTATCCTATCATCAATTATACTTTACCAAAACTCAAACTTGAATTATTACCACTATTTGCTCTTATTCATATGATGCTGAACTGTTGGAGAAAATTCATGAAACGATGTTGATTGGGACAGATTTATGTTACATAACTTTACCTGAGTCATTGTGCCAAACCAATGCTTTTACAATTCTGTAGTTTATTCATCCCACTGACTATAGAGGCTTTTCCAAACCTTTTCATACTTCCTAAAACTTCCTGTGGCATACCTCATTCATTTCACTTGTTCTCGCTACCTCAAGTATTTCCTCACTCAAGTTCTTCCTTCAGTGAGATGACAAAATGACCTTTTTCTTAGTTTTCTTAGTTCCTATTTTGTCCAAAATAGATTGTTTACCTTTTAAAGCCTTTTACCACTTAGCTCTTTTTTACCTTTCAAATCTTCTGAAACTTTACTCCCCATCATGAATTCTATAATTCAATTATACTGACTTTCTTGCTTTTCCTCAAATCTCACTTGATACCTTTTCATAAGCTGTCCCTATGTCTGCGAGTCAATCTTTTCTCATCCCCTCCTCCTGGACTCCCTAATTTCCTTAAGACCTAGCTCCAATCCAGCTTTCTAAAAGAAGGCTTTATTATCTTCAACACAATGCTATTTTGCCTTCCCTCTGAGATAAATCTCATTTTAACCTGCATATATCTTGAATAGTTGCTTACAACTGATCTCTTCAGTTAGAATATAATCTCCTAGAGGGCAGGTACTTTTTTTTTTTTTTTTTTTTTACTTTTTTCATATTTCTAGTTCTTAGGATAGTTCCTGGAGCAGCTCATTTAATAAATTCTTATGGACTTGACTTGTTTTAATATTTCAGGTTACTTGATTTAATGTGTTTTTTGTAATGAACATTAATCTAAGTATGTTAATTCCCTCTGTGCATAACAAGAGAACATGTGATATACTGAAAGATTATCTTATACTGGATAAGATCTGTTTTTAAGTTTTGTCCTTGAATTATACTATCTATATGATTATGGACAAGTTATTTACAATTTTAAAGACCATAAATAATTCTTTGATGCAAAAGATAGGAGATTTTTATTTTACAACTATGGAGTGAGTTTGCATAATGGGTATTCTGTAGACCAATGAAATCTTGACTCCATATTTTTTAAATAGTATCAAAACTTAATAATTTAATTTTGTTTAAACATCATGTCTTCTATTACTCATAAGTTCTTATCAAGAAACTGTAAAATTTGATAGCTGTCATCACTGGAAACGCCCAAGTCCATCAACTTTGGAGTTTGTGTGTATCATAGGAAGCAGGTTTGATATTCTTTGCCCCAATCCAATTCCACAAGAATTTAGATATCTATCATGCCTTGGCTACTGTCTTATATACTAGGGAAAATAATAAATAAAAAAAGAAAATTTTTTAAAATGAAAAATGGAAATGGAAAAAATATAATAATTGAAAAAAAGAAAAAAAATGAGAAAATAAATAAATAAAATAAAGACAATATACAAAAGGAGGCAGGAAGCAGGAGATGGGACCTTCAAAGGATACCTGATTTGGGAGCATCTTGATGCTTAAGAGTTGAAACTTGCCAGAGCAGCAGATGCAAAGTGGAATATATCCTCTCCCAAACCTTACCTCTCAGTCCTTGATTTCACACAACTTGTTAATATTACAGGCACAGTCTATCCTTGAGAAATTTATAACATGTATATTAATTAAAATAAGTATGGCTATTACTGTAGTAAAAAGTTACGAGAAGGTCAAATACAGTTGTTGAAATTTTTTGTTGTTTCGAACTAAGGCTAAATTTTTTAAACTAAGATTTAGTATCATGTTCATGTATACATAGTGATAAGCAGATATTCCAATAGGAAATTAGTGCAGATAAGAGTGGGAAGTAAATTCTGAATAAATGAGATATCTTTCTGAAGACAGCCTTCAACAAAACAGCTTTCAAACTACAATAAGGTGCAAGAGAAAAGGGTGGGTTTAAATTAGG
This sequence comes from Antechinus flavipes, assembly GCF_016432865.1. NCBI lineage: Eukaryota > Metazoa > Chordata > Mammalia > Dasyuromorphia > Dasyuridae > Antechinus > Antechinus flavipes. The sequence goes on from NC_067403.1 coordinate 34,445,588, forward strand.
ACAACAAATATCTAAGGAAACTGCCAATCTTTCATGTTAAACTTGGTAGACAAAATCTTCACTGTTACATGAGCAATTTAAAGTTTGGATCTACAGTTTGTTCAGTTTGTAATATTGTTTTGTCCAATTCGTTTTTCTTAAAAAAGAATAAGTTGATAAAGGTAAAAAAAAAATAAAAAGAATAAAAATCTATAGAGAGCTAAAATGGGATTGGCAAAACCTATAAAACTAAACAAGGAATTACTCCACAGATGGCTAAGCAGAAAATCAGAGAATATTCCTAGAATCAACTGCAACAAATGTTTAGAAATGGAGTAGAGCTAAAGGTAAAAGGGATAGTGTAAACAGTGTTTTCAGAAAGCCAAATTAGAAAATAATATCAGTGTGTTGACATGACATTTTTCATTTGGTCTGAAAATAAAATAGATCCTTATACTATTATCTAAACAAAATTCTTGAAAAAGAAAAGGATTTAAAATTAATAAATGATACTAAGACGGTTATAAACAATGGTTCAATCAAAACATTCTTTTAATAAAGAACTTACCATATCTGTGTCTGAGACAGGGCCAAAACTGGTCACGTAGATATTAGTGAAGACTTCAGTAATGCTGTCTAATTTAAAAAAAGGATAGTTTAATACAAATCATAAAAATTATAAAGGCAGAATATAAAGGTACATTTAAATATGATTTGTTTAGAAAGTTGTGTCATGAGAGTCATATTTAAATTTTCAGACACACACATGTGTATACACATATACGTTTAACAAATTCCTTTTTTACTTTCACAAGCAACAAACCCATAAAAATAACTATTCTGGTTGGTGTTTTAATAGGAGGCTATCTCAATTCTAAATATAAAATGTTTTTATAGCAGCTTTATTACACTCTGTTGCAGATCATAGCTATTAAGTGCAGTCTGTTTCAAGTCTGTTTCTCCCTAATAAATAGCTTCTTCAGAAACCATCCTAAGAAAACAGGCTTATAATAAAATCACCAACAATGCTAAAAATAAAGCATACTTACTGTTCAAAAGTGTAGATATTTGATTTTTAGATTTAAAAAATTCAAATTAAAATATTTCTTTAGGATAAGAATCTAGTCTTGTTAGAAATAAGTATTTTTCCTCCTTGATGTTTAAAAATGGACTATTAATCATAATAAACAAATATGATTCATTCTACTAGGAAGGGATTTGTTATTTAATTATGTGCCACACATAAAAGCAAACAATTTATACTAATTGGAGAACATTCTTCTATGATACACTGTCCTTTGAACAAGAATGTATTTTGAAAATTGAATTCTTAAAATGGCTAACTGATAGCTGAGATGACTTTGAAAAGGTATATTCTTAGGAGTAAAATAAATGATAGAAAATTGAGATCCTATTGGGAACTGAAGTTTCAGAGGTTTTAAAAAATGTGTGGGTTTTTTTTTAGAGGAATCAGTCTTTTCCTAGATTTTTGCCTATATTTATTCCAATTTTCACATACTTCCTATATTTTTGAGACTATACAACTTTCAGAAAAATGACCTTAATAAGCCCATCCTGAATTTGTCTGCAGTAAAGGTTAACCTACTTCACTGAAGGAAGTAGATAATACAAATAGAAAAGTTTTATGAGCTATATGATTTCAATGCTTGTAACAATCCTTTCTAAAAGCATTTAAGTAAAAATTATTTTGGTTTAAAATGCTAATGATTTTTCTGATGAAAATGAGATGTGATTCTGTTCAACTTAAAACATCTTTTTTGCTTAAAAACTTTACAAGATTTTTTGAGATTCCAGGAAGGGAATTTAAGGCCAGAACTTTGGTCTTATATACCTTCAAATTTCCAACAGCACTTTTTACAGTCTTATGCTCAATAAATATGTGTTAAATGAGTGAATCAGTTTTAAAGCTCAGCATGGACACAATCTAATAAAACAAGAATGGGGCTAACAAAATATTAAACATCGTCCTAGGATAATGAGATAGTAAGAGCAAATTGCAAATCAGAACGAGTACTAGAAATAAGTTGAAAAATATTTCATTCTTTACAAGATAAAACAAAATAATACATTAATACCAAGAATATGCTATGTTCTTGTCATTTGTCTGAAGTTTCAGAAAAGTTTAGCAAATGATTAAGATGATAATGACAGTTTGCATATAAGATAGGGTTTTTTAAAATTATTTTTATGATTCAATGTAGCATTAAAACTGTTATGGGCAATTACCAACTCATAGAGGTTATAAAGAGTGGACATACAGTGAACATGGGCTTGGTTATTACAACTAGAATCAGAAGTTTTATATGACAACGACCTTATGTTATTTTCACACATGAAGAAACACACTAAAAATGGCCTTGAGATATCCCTAAAATCATATAGTTCAGTAGTGGCAACTCTTGGATTAGAACCTAGGTTGATGATTCTACATTCATTTCTCTTTCTATGACATTTTAAATATAAGATATGCAGGAACTAATGAATTAAAAACAATGTCTATTAAGCAATTAAGTCGTCATCCATTGTTTCAAGTGCTAAAGGTATAAAAATACAAAAATTAAAAAGTTAAAAAGCAAAACAAACCACAGGAGGAAAAAAGAGACTCCCTGTCCTAATAAAGATTATATTATAATGGGGGAAATGACACATATTAGGAATAATGACCAGAGAGGGTTAAAGGCAAGTGTTATACAAATGTGAATTACTTTAATGATTAAATAGCAGTTATTTGTTTTTGAAGACCTGCATCTAAGAAACTAAGAGTTGTCATTTTCCATGGACAACTTTCCCAAATATGATTTCTTTCAACACATATACACATTTTTGTGTATATACATAAAGATACACATAAGTGTATATGCATATGCATATATGTGAATATATACAGACAAATGTGAGTACATAGGTAGATGGATAGAAAAATCAGATGAGGGATATTACAGAGGGCAAACCATCATATCACAAGATTTCATTGGTGCAATTATTTAAAATTAGTTACATGTAACCTGAACTGTAAAATTCAGCTTTACACTACCCACTCTTTCTAAAAGTCCTCCTAATCTGGGAGTTGCCAACCAAATCTTTAACTCTGACACACCTATTGCAACCCCAGTATAATCCATTATCCTTCAGCCTCTCATCCTCCACCACCTGCTATGATGAAGTACCACCTTCTCATACCTCTAATTCCATATGACTCAGGTAAACAAAAAGTGTTTGACTTTTACAGAAAAATTTTTTCAACTATAAATATATAACTTACATTGAACTGCTTGTTTTCTCAAGGTCGGATGGGAAGGGGGGAAAGAAAAGAATCTGGAACTCAAAGTTTTAAAGATCAAATGTCAAAAAATGTAATTGGAAAAAATATAGAATTAATTTTCCCAAAGAAATTCCATTTAGGATCTAGAATACTGTAATTTTGGTAAATTATATGCTTTGAAAGAAAGCTGTGGAAGAGCAAATAGAGCACTGGCCTTGGAGTGAGAAGAACCTGGGTTCGAGGCTCATTTCTGGAGTATACAGGCTATGTGACCCTGTGCAATTTAACATCTCAGGGCAACCAACTCTTTAGCTGCAAAATACTTGTTAAACTACCTTGAAAGAGGAAGCTGAACTGATAAAGTCAAAGAGCTGGACAGCAAAAATAGGTAAGGTAGAATAATAGATAAGTGATCTTGCCTGAGAATCTGATCAGCTAATGTTGTGTTAATAAGATTTTTTAAAATTCAAATTTCAGTTAATTGACATTAAAATTAACTTTTCAAATATAATTCATTCTTAAATTTAAAAATACCTATAAGTATTATTTTTAAAAATGTTTCAGCATGCTATCATTAAGAGAAATAAGGTTGAAAAAATTAATTCTGAAGTTAGTTTGATTTCCTACCCATCACTAGAAAATGCTGACAAAGTTGATAACAGTTCCCCTCCACCTTTATTTTAGTATAATTACATCTTTGTACAAGACAAAATCTTGAGCCACAGAGACAAAGAAAATAGAGAAGAGTGAAAATATGAGATGAGTGAAAAAACTTCATCAAAACATGCATATTCGCTCACAGAAGCATACATACAATAATAGTAATGGGAATCTTTATATAATACTTAGATATTTTGGAGCTGCTTTGCATATAATAATTCAATAAATGTTTTGTTGAGTCATCTTAAATTGATGATAATTTCCCCAATTTCTAGCTGTTTACTTAAATTGGTTTTACTCAAAGATCTAAGTTTTGAAAGATAGAAGCATCAGGGAAAATAACATGTATAAAATAGAAAAAATCTATAAATATTTCATAATTTGAATTAAAATAGCAAATATCTGAATCACAAAAAATGATTTTAATCAAAAAGCAATAGAAAATAAGCCCATTGAAGACCAAAAGTGACTACATTTTTTTTCTATATACTATCAAAATATCTATTTGACATTTAATAGGTTCTCAAGAATTTGGTAGGATTGTTGAATTAAGCTTAGCTATGGACTCTTATTATTTTAGGCCTGAGTCTTAAGCTTCAATGAGCTCAGTCATTTTTTGGGTCAATACCTCTTCCATTGGGAGCCATTCCAGAATCTTTTGGTTCTAGACTTTAACCTTTAATGCTATATTGTATCAGTCTAATCACTAAATCCCAAGTTAATCATTTTATCTCTAGGTCTTCCTTGTTCCCTGAGCTAGTTTGATGCCCTAAATTCAGTGATCTGCCTTACTTAATTCTTTGCTCTTCAATCCCACTTCAGCAGTTGTCACAGCATGTTGCTGTTTATTTCCAATGCCTAATTCCTGCCACATCTCCTTTGTTTTTTTTTTTTCTTTCTGTTCCCTTACATTTCAGAAATGAAGACATTTTAGTATTAATTTCTAAAGGAAATATAAAATAGAAATTCAGAAACAATGTAAAAAAATAAGTTAGTTACAAATGTATAAAAGACAAAATTTCATCCTTATTGAGTCAATCTCTACCAATATTCTCAACATTTAACTTGACCCAGTGTGATTCCCTTTTTGGAAGAACAACTAGGGTTTTTTATGGATATTTTTTATTCTAAGAAAGTCCTAGTCTGATATTGGAATTCATTCATCTGGTTTGTCTTGTCATTGAAATCTATTCTCTTTTCAACTAAGCATGCAGGGAGTATCTCCTTTAACTTTTTCCTAGGGTCATGGAGTTTCTGTTTGGTAGCAGCTAATTAGGACAGCTAGGTGGTACAGGAGCAGGTAGATAGATGAGTTATAGAGCACTGGAATTAAAAAGTCCTGGAATTAAAAAGATCTAAGCAAACAATGCAGCATCAAACACTTATGAATTGTATGACTTAAGAAAATGATTTAACCTTTATCTTTATCAGTTTCCTTATCTATAAAATAAGCTATAGAAGGAAATGATAAAGTACTCCAGTACCTTTTTTTTACCAAGAAAATCCCAAATGGGATCACAGCGAGTTATACATAACTCAACAACAACAATAACAAGGCACTTAATGGGTGCTGGGTCCTTTTCATTTTTTACTCCCTATAATAGTTATATCTCTCCCTTCCTTTAGGTGAGCATAGGGAAGTAGATAGAAAAAAAATTGTTCCAAGTTTTTTTTCTCTCATTTCCTGAATGCAAATCGATTACATAACAGACCCAGAATAATCAAATGGAACAGAGAGATTATAACCAAAAATTTAAAAAGAGAGTTCTTTTCCTCATGAAGTCTCTAGGTAGAGGTGATTAAAATATGAAAAATAAGAGAATAACATGTTATAATGAGAAATTTGTTTAGAATAGGAAAGGTAAACGGAGATGATTTTGTCTTTTACACGTTATAAAGATATTAGGAAAGCAAAGATTGTTCTTTGTAGAAAAGGAAAAGTTAAACTTTGATTAAGTTAATAATTCACTGCAGTGTTATGTTAGAATTATTATTGCATTGTTTGTCCCATCCTATTCTTGAATACTGGAGTCATGGACAGATACTTCCATAGATGAGGACTGATCAATTATTAAAGCAATCAAAATGGGCATGGCTCTTTTCAACAATGTGATGATTCAGTCCAGTTCCAATGGGACTGTAATGGAGAGAGCCATCTGCATCCAGAAAGAGGACTATAGGGACTGAATCACAACATAGCATTTTCACCTTTTTGTTGTTGTTTATTTGCCTTTTTTTGTTTTTCATTTCCCCCCTTTTGATCTGATATTCCTTGTGCAGCATGATAATGTAGAAATATTTATAGAAGAATTGCACCTGTTTAATATATATTGGATTACTTGCTGTCTAGGAGAGGGAAGAAGGGAAGGGAGACCACAAAATTTAGAACACAAGATTTTGATGAATGGGTGAGTGTGTAAAACTATCTTTGCATATATTTTGAAAATAAAAAAGGTATTATTTAAAAAATAAACTGATCAAATGATATTTAAGATCCTGCTCTGTGCTAAAGATACAGAAACTAGAAAGTGATAAAAGGCTACTGTCTACTTGGAAGCTTTTCCTAATTTAATGATCATCAGTTCCTAGCAATATTATTTTCTAGTAAATGACTGTTTTTAAGATGCTATGGAAAAATTGTGAGGAAGACAGTGACAAATTGTCCTTCTATATAGAGAACCGAAAAAGAGATAGAGACATTACAAAAGACAGAGTTCATAAGAATTATGATCTTGCAGGTGTTTAACCAATGGAAAAAGCTATGACAGTAAACTGAATTATTTCCATCCCAGAAGATTTTTAGGATAAACAAATGAGATAAGTAACCATCTGTTGTATATGATTCAGATTCTGGATTTCTTTTCAATTGAGGAGTTATACCAAATGATTGCTTGAGATCTCCTGAAATTTTGATTATATGACTTTTTGTTTCCCCATACTCATTCATTAAATATGAAATTATATAAAAGAGACCAGATTAAGATAAATTCAAACCAAAATAGCACACTGAAACAATAATTATAATTCAAAGGCATAAACAATGAAACAATCCTTTGGGATCTCAGTAGACCTCAAAAGAACTTAGATGAGAATTTGCCAGCTTAGTTTGGCTCTAAAATGGAAGAACAATGGAAATATTTGGTAAAGAATTTTCCCTTACTAAAAAAACAGAGTAATGTCAAATAATTCTATTAGTGTAAAACAATTCACAAATATATAGATATGTTTATCTATGTGTCTGTGTATAGCTAAAATATATTAGATGCACATATAATTAAAGATAAATATTTCTATTAGTGATGTGACAATAAGGTACACAATTCATTACATGCAAATATAATCATAATGTAAGTGTAAATCATAATTATAAAATTATGATGATAGTTATGACAACTTTTAGCATAAAATTAGTTTTCTGCATTCTAAAGTCTATGAAGCATGATAGTGATTACATTAAATTATTAAAAGTAAAGACATGATTACATGTCTATATAAACAACAATATGGAAGGTTGCTATAAAAGAGTTGGAATGGAACAACTTAATTTTTTTGAAAGAGGAGAAAAATAAAGTAGATACAGAAGGACTTTGTGGCCTTTTACAGAGCCATGTACTCTGGAATGTTGGAATGCTTGATTGAAATTCCAACCCTAATGTTCCTAGGATTCTGAAAAAATCAGCTGAGAAACAAATCATTGCTAGAACATTTCATATGATACTTCTTGTTAGACTAGAAAAAAATGATTGATTAGCTGATATTTATATACATATATATATATATATATATATATATATTTTTATGCATATATATGTATAAATTGCTGAGGCAATAGGGTTTAAGTGACTTGCCCAGGGTCACATAGCTAGGGAGTGTTAAGTGTCTGAGGCAAGATTTGAACTCAGGTCTTCCTGACTTCAGGGTTGATGCTCTATCCATTACATCAACTAACTGTTCCAATCAGCTGATATTTATAAAGAAAAGAATATTAGAATAAAGTGCGACTTAGTAGTTGTTAAAGTAGATACCATCATTTTTTTTAAAGGAACATTACCTAAACTATCTTATTAGGCTATCACAGTTCTAATTTATAATGTAGTAACAGAAATTCTTTGGAAAATACATTAACCTGTGTTACTTTAAAAGCATCATCTCCAGACTGTGGTGAATTGGTAACATTCTTCAAGATTCTACTATTATCTCAGGTCTCAAGCAAAGTAATTTTGGAAATGATTCATTTTATCAGTTGTGGAATGGCATCATAGATCAGTTGATAAATATCAACTTAAAGTCTAGCTGTCTATAGAAATTTAAAAGGAGTATTTATTTATGCAAGTAATAGCAAGAATTGAAAGTGCGGTTGTTATATAAAATGTATTTTCTATGACTAACCTTACCAATGAGACTGTGATCCTGTCACATTTAGCAGTATTCCATATTTGCCTCCAAAGACTGTGATACATGCATTTGTAATGATATTAAATCAGAGAAATATCTAAAATAGTGATAGCAAAAGTAAAGTTCTAATGATTATTACATAAAATCTAGATAGATGAGGGACAATCACAAACAATAACTTAGTGTTTCATAAAGTAGCAAATATAAATAACTTAGGAAAAATGCTTATTTGATAAAACTTTTAGGGAAAACTGAAAAGCACTCTGACAGAAACGGGGTTTTAATTCAACACCTTAAGCCACTTCTACAAGATTATATTATCAGACTATTAGAAGAAAAACTATATGCTTCTCAAAGGAATAGGAGATGTATTCTTAGCCAAACAGGAGATAGAGGCAATTATGAAACATAAAGTAGAATAATTTGATTATTTAAAACTGAAAAGCTTCTGCACAGACAAGAAATTGATGTATTTAGAAAAAGAAGGGAAGTGATTCAAAGGGACCAAAAATATCTTCTATCAAACTTCTCTGATAAGAATGTAGTATTCAAGATATATAAATACACTTTTCTATGTGGACACATGTATGTGTATGCTGCATATATATATAATATATGTATGTATATGTATATATAATATGTACATATATGTGTATATATGTTTGTGTGTCAATGTATGTGTGTGGATGGGTTAATGTGTCTTATGGGCATATATAAAACTAACAGCATTAATGACAACATATATGATAACAAAAATTAACAACATGAATAAATATCTGGTAAAATGACATAAATAACAGTTTTCAAAAGATTTGCAATGTATTTGCAATGTAAAAAACATTCTGAATCACCAATATTGAGAAAAGCAAATACAAACAACCCTGAAGTTTTATCTCAAATGCTACAAATTGGCAAAAATGATCAACAGATAGTCATAGTCAATATTGGAAAGAATGTGGAAGGCTTGGCAAATTAATACACTGTTGATGGAGCTGAGAAGTTGAATAATAATTCTAAGAAACTATTTTGAATTCTTCAGTATAAAATGATTATTGAACCAGAAATTGCATTACCAGCTTATATCCCAAATAAGTCATTAAAAAGAAGAAAGACGCCATATACTCTAAAATATTTATAGCAGCACTTTTTTGTGATAACTAAGATTTGGAAATGAAGTAGATGCCCATCAATTGGGGAATGGCAGCATATGAATGTAAAGAAATCTTGACTTGTTTAAAAGTGATGTTTGACCAATACAGAGAAGCCCTGAAAGGTCTATATGAACCAATGCAAAGTGAAGTAAGCAGAGTTAAGAAATCAAAATCCATGGTAATTAACCAAAATAAATGGAATGAGCAGTTACATTTGGAAAAAAAGAGAAAGAACAAGCAAGAGGAGGAGGAAAAGAGGGAAGAGAAAATAAAAGTAGGGTGTAATAGTAGCAGTAATAGTAGTAGTAGTAGTAGTAGTAGTAGTAGTAGTAGTAGTAGTAGTAGTAATAGTAATAAGTAGTAGTAGTAATAGTAGTAAGTAGTGGAGTAAATACAGGCAACAAAATTATAAATATCTAGCAGTACTCAAATGAACAAAAGTGACATGGCTTCTTCACTCCATCCCTTTGTGGCAGTGGTATGTCCTCAAGTGCTACACATTATACATATTTTACATTTGTTTTTAATGGATTGAGCAAATGTGCTGTTTTTTTTCTTCTCTAAAAATTACACTTTTTTATGTGGGATGGCACTTTGAGAGGGAGAGGATACTTGAGATAACTATGATGATGTAAAAAATAGATGTTGATATGGCAAACTTTTTAAAAGAATATATGGACATTGCTTATTTTTGTGGATTTTATTGTTCACCGTTATGTTGATGGATAATTGGTACTTTTGTCTATATTGAACATTGCTGTAGTCTGTTGGCATGAAAACCAAAAAGAATCTCCTACTGTGCTCTTCTTTAAATCCATTTAATTCAGCAGGTACAAGTGCATTTTGGTGATATTTTCACATGTATTTATAATTTTCTAATTTGTCTTTTGTTTATTTGTATATGCCTTTATTTTTATGAGATTGCAAAATTTCTGAGGAAAGGAACCCTTGTATTAATTATTTTTCTGTCTTGCTGTACAATTAGTAGAGTATACTCTCTCTCTTTATATATATATATATATATATATATAATTATTGATTAATAAGACTATAGATGTATATATACACATATATATATATACATATATTGGAGGGCCAGTCGACTTTGGGAAGAACTGGATTTAACTTGTTTCTCTAACAAATGCTAATTATATGACCCTGAGAAATTATTTAACTTTATACTGTTCCCAGCAACATCTAGATTTTCTAGATAGTTATATATCTACAATAACAGAACTTTTTATAAAAGGAATGACTCATGCCAGTGAAATTATTTCAATGCTGTTGACAATGTCCTTCTGTGTGATTATACCATTTAATCTCTTTAATGATCCTTTAAGATTAATAACCAGAATTGCTATCTCCATTTTGCAAAGAGAAAACTGAGTTTCTGAAAGTTTGGTTATCTTCCTAAACATTGCATAACCAAGAAAGGTCAGATCTGATATTTGGATCCCTGTCAATTGCTCTTTTCCAACATGTCATTAAGCAATGAATGATAAATTGATTAATTATTAAGTAGAGATTATTTTATCATCAAAGAACATAGGAATTAGGTGGAAGCATAGAGAATAAAAGGTAAATAATATAGTAAAACTTGTTTTTATTTGTCTTTATCATGACCTAAGATTTCACTGGTATAAAGCACTCCGAGGAAAGTCCCTCAATCACTGCAGCTCAACACTAGCTCTAAAACACAGAGTCTTTAAGCACTACCTAGGTATTGACAGTGATCTTCCTAGGGTCATGCTGTCATGTAACAAAGGCAGAATTTGACTCTAGATCTTCCTGATTTTAATATCTTTACTTTTAGAATATGATAAGTAAGTAAAAGTGATACAAAGGGCTAGGAGAAATGTGAAAGTCCATGAAAGTTCTGGGAGGTAGGATCAGAGAGAACTTTCAGAGGAAATTCTGGGCTGGGCTTAGAAAATGTGTAGAAAGTCTATTGATAGAAAATGACTTTGAGGCCAGAACTATTTTCAGCTGCAGATAATATAATAATTATATTAATAAAATATAATATGTTATATATGTTATAATATATTATTCTGTGACTACAAAAAGTTTTTGTTACTTTTACAAGTATTCCTTTATCTAATGAATAACCAGATGTCCGATTAAAATCCAGAAAAACTTTGGTATCTATATTCCATTATAATTTCCAGGAGAGATGAGTTACCTTTATGTCTGCCAGTGTTTAAGGCAGTTCTCTAAACATATTAGACATTTGATAAATGTTTGAAGTAGTGAATCACTGCAACTATTCTCATGTGAAGTAATGATAGAGGTTGAATTAGCTAGTTGAAAAAAATAAAAGTTAAAGTTAAGAGTAAAATAAAGAAAAGTTAAATCACTAGGTCTTTGATTCCTGAGTAATAAATACCAGTAAGTCTAAGAAATATCCAGGCAACAAAATAGTAACCAGTAAATTTTGTAAGAGTAGACAGAAGAGAAGTTGAGGGGTTGCAATAATTATGCGGCAAAAAAAGTGCCAAGATCTTGCAAGGTAATCTGAAAAGCTGTTCCCTTATCTCTCTTGTCAAATATGGCTGGACAATATTCTGGAGACCAGCTCCAGAAAACACTTCTAGAAAGTAAAAAGTAATGACAGTAGTCTACAGTGACTCAAAGAAAATTAATATTCCTGTATCTTCAAAGGGACTCAGGCCTGAAAGAGCAGAACTCTAGAATCATATAAGCCACTTTTGATTACCATAGTCATAAATACTTCAGTCAACTCCAGAATTCAAGATGATATTTGAAAACTGGGGCCCAGAGATTAACTGACTGGTTCCATGGCACATAATTTGTAGATAGCAAAGTTAGCACTCATTCCCTCTCCCCTCTTTCTCTCCCTCTCCCTCTCCTTTTCCTTCTCCCTCTTCCTCTCTCTCTCTCTCTCCCTTTCCCTCTTCCTCTCCCTTTCCTTCACTCCTCTCTCTCCCTCTATCTCTTCTCTCTCTGTCTCTCACATGTCCTACTTATATAATACTATATACTACAGTGGTATATATTTGAAACAATTCATTAAAAGGCTATAAGTCCTAGGAAAGCAACTACTTTTTTGCTATCTTATATTTTTAATCAGGTCCTAGGATGGTTCTCATTACCTTAGTTAAATGTTTTTTTTTCAATAAATTAGAAGAAATCTGAAGGTAATATCATATGCTTACCTCTTTGAAATATGTAAATAACTTTTATTTTACTGCCATTTAGCAAATATCTTTAACCTGGGAGATATGTCCTAGAGGATTCCCTGAGATACATGAAATTAAGTTATTTGCCCTGAATTACAAGACTAGTAAGTGGCAGAAGCAAGGTTTTATTGACTCTTTGTTCAGTACTCTATACCATATTGGCTTTGCTTATTGACTCTTCCAATATTTTGATGAAATGTGAAATATATGTTGTACTGTCATATTAGGATGCTTGGCCAGTTTTACATACCTTGACTGTGCAAGACATGGCAAAAAAATGTTAAGATAAGATTTAATAAGTGAGTTTAATAGGGTAAATTATGTTAATTGATATTGATTTTGTTGTAAAAGAAACCAAAATTTGTAAAGGAAAAGCTAACACTCTCTTGAGGCATTCCTATTAAAACCTATTCTAGATGGGTATTTGTTTTACCAGATCATTTGAATATCTGAATATAGATAAGAGGCAATTACCAGAATGAAATAGTATAATTTGTGCTGTATGGCAAGATTTCGGTTATGTTTACACACTTCTCTAGCTACACTATTAATCATAAAAGTAAAAAGATTATTAAATGTGGATTAATAGGTATGAACTTGAATGCCAGCTCTGCCATCCTCAACCTAGCAAGCATGCTTGTAGAATTGAGACTTTAAACCAAGAACTCTAATTCTAAATTCAAGACCTTCCCTAACATACCATACTTCTTTGTTTTTAGTTATTATATAATGAAGTACATTATAGTTATCTTTGGGTCAGGGCTGCTTTATATATTATCATACATCTAAAACATATGTGTTTATCTATCCACATTTGTATTTATATGTACCTTTGAATGCATGGTATTTTGAATGAATATAAACAGGTTTCTTCTACCACATGTTACAATACTTCATATTCAATAGATATTTAATAGATGTTTGTTGAATCAGTGAATACATGAAGGAATGAGTGAATGGATAAAGGAATGAGTGGGAAGGATGCTGACATTTAGATGAATGAAAAAGATGTTTTTTAAAAAGAAACCATTTTTGAAAGGGGAAGTAATTATTTTGTGGTTTCATACATAGTAATTGGTAAATGTGTTATCTGAAACTTCATCTTTTAATCTGATATTTTTGTACTTTAGAGTGGCTAAACATTCTGTACTGAGCAGATCATTTCTGGTAGTCAGTTTGCAACTATACCATGCACTTTACTTAAGTGCTCAAAGGGACTAGTTTTAATGCTGGTAACACTTGACTTAATAAGTGTTAGACAACAATACTAAGCAAGGGAAAGAGTTGTGTATTTTTAATGCTGATCAATAGCTCATTTTTCAAAAATATTCAATAAAAAGAATGATCCCAAATACAGAGGTTTTTGTATTTTCAATGTTATGACTTTATAAAATTTGTCATAGATTTGGTGACTTTGTGATTAATAGGGTACCGAGTCTTATTAACAAACTGAAATCAGTATTCATTTTGAAAGCAACTGGGAAAAATAATTAAAGTTTACTGAAAATTTTTCATTTTGAATTTTGTGGCACTAAAGTGTTTACTGTTTATGTAATCAGACAAACATATTTCCATGTGCAAAGATGGACATTCAATGAAACAGGTGAATTCCATTCACTTTTGATGAAAAGACTGGAGCTGAAAAGAAAATTTGATCTTCAAACACAGAACAGAAGAGAAGCATAAAAAGGTAAAAAGGAAAGAAAAAAAATAACTTTTTTTTAAAGTTAAAAAGCCTATACTTCTATATGGCAAGATGATATGTTTATCTGTATTGCTGTTATGGCTATACTTTTAAAAGGTGCAGGCATAATTTGATTTTATTGTGATGATATAAAAAAGAAAATAGAGAAAGAAAGGAAATTCTACTGGAAGAGAAAGGAAATGGAATTTAAAATGGGGTAAATTATATATTGTGCAGAGGCAAAAAAGATTTATTACAATTGAGGGAAAGTAAAGAAAGTGATGAGCATTTTACCTTCACAGATAAATTTATCTCACCCTGTAGGGAAGTATGAGGAGAAAGGGGAAAGGAAAGGAGAGGCTAATAGAAAGAGAACAGGAGCAGAAGGAGAAAATTACAAAAAAAAAAAAAAAAGGATGGAAGAAAAGGGGAGAGCTGTTTGAGGGAGGTAGTAGATAGTAGCAAAATACTGGGTAGGAGGAAAAAGAGGAAAGGAAAAAGAAAAGTATAATTTGGGGAAAACAATATGGCAGGAAATATAGAGTTAGTAATTTTTAACTGTGAATATGAATGGGCTAAATTCTTCCATAAAAGGAAAGTGGATAGCAGACTAGATTAAAAGCCAGAACCCTACAATATATTTTTATAAGAAACACATTTAAAGCAAAACAATATATACAAAGTAAAGGTAAAAGATTGGAGTGAAATCTATTATGCTTCAGGTGAAGTAAAAATAGGATAATGATCCTGATCTCAGATCAAGCAAAAGCAAAAAATAGATCTAATTTAAAGAGATAAAGAAGGAAACTACTTCTAGCTAATGGATTATGAAGTAATATCAATACTAAACTTTTATGCACCAAGTGGTATAGCATCCAAATTCCTAGAACTTAAGAAAACTAAAAGAATTAGACAGCAAAACTTTACTAGTCAGGGATTTCAAACTTGCTCTCTCAGAAATGGATGAATCAAACCACAAAAAACTCAGAAAGAAGTTAAAGTACATATATATATAATTCTAGAAAAGTTAGGCACAATAGACTTTTGGAGAAAATTGGATGAATATAGAAAGGAATATTTTTTCTCCACAGTACATAGAAGCTATATCAAAATTGACCATATATTAGGCACAAATCCTCAAAACCAAATGCTGTAAGGCAGAAATAGTAAATGTATCTTTTTTCAGATCATGATGCAATAAAAATTATCTGCAATAAAAGGTCAGGAGAAATAGAGCAAAAATTAATTGGAAAATAAACAATCTAATCCTAAAAATGAGTATATAAAACAAAAAATCATAGACACAATCAGTAATTTCATCCAAGAAAATTACAATGAGACAACATATCAAGATTAATGGAATGCAGCCCAAACACTTCTTAGAAGACGTTTTATGTCTCTAGATGCTTACTTACTTGCATAAAATAGAAAAAGAGAAAATGAATGAATTGGACATGTAACTAACAAAACTAGACAAAGCACAATTAAAAACCCCCAATTAAATACCAACTACGAAATTCTAGACATAAAAGGGAAGCTTAAGAGGATTGAATGTAGGAAAACTATTGAATTAATAAACAAAAGTTAGAGTTGGTATTATGAAAAAAAAAAAACAACAAAATAGATAAACCTTTAGTTAATTTGATTAGAAAAAAGGAAAGAAGGAAATCAAATTGTTAGTATTAAAAATGAAAAGGAAGAATATATTCATTCCACCAATGAATATATAGAGTGTCCAGTTTAATAGAAGACTAAACAAATTACTTAAATAGTCCCATTTTAGGGGGGGAAAAGAAATTAAACATGCTATTAAAGAAAAAAATCTCCAGGGCCAGACAGATTTACTTGTGAATTCTACCAAACATTTAAAGACCAATTAATTCCATTATTATGCAAACTATTTGGGAAAATAGAGAAAGAAGAACTACTTCCAAATTGCTTTTATGACACAGATGTGATGCTGACATCTAAACCAAGTAGGGTCAAAAAAAGAGAAAGAAAATTATAGACCAATTCCTTTAATGAATATTGATGCAAAAATCTTAAATGAAATATTAGCAAAGAGATTACATCAAGTTTTCCCCAGGATAATACACCATGACCAACTAGGATTTATACAAGGAATGCAAGTCTGATTCAATATTAGTAAAACTATTAGCATAATTGACTATGTCAATGACCAAACTAACAAAAATCATATAATTATCTCAATAGATGCAGAAAATGCATTGAAAAAATCCAATATCGATTCCTATTAGAAATACTATAGAGTACAGGAATAAATGGAGGTTTCCTAAAAATGATTGGGAGCATCTATCTCAAACCATTAGCAAGCATTATATGTAATGGGGTCAAACTAGAACCATTCCCAGTAAGATGAGGAGTGAAACAAGGTTGCCCTCTAACACTATTACTATTCAATATTGTATTATAATGGTTAGCATTGGCAATAAGAAAAAGAGATTAAAGGAATTAAAGTAGGCAATGCGGAAGCCAAATTATTACTTTTTGAAGATGATAGAGTATACTTCAAATCCTAAAGGATCAACTAAAAATCTACTTGAAATAATTCACAACTTTAGCAAAGTTGCAATATTTGAAATAAACACACAGAAATTATCAGTATTTTTATATAATCCAACAAAGTCCAGCAGCAAGAGATACAAAGAGAAATTCCATTTAAAATACCTGTTGATAATATAAAAATTTTGGAGTCTATTTGCCAAAGCAAAGCCATGAAGTATATGAACACAATTACAAAACACTTCCCCCAGAAATAAAGTCATATTTAACCAATTGGAAAAATGTCAAATGCTCATGGATAGGTGGAGCTTATATAATAAAAATGAAATACTACTTAAGTCTATTTATTGTGTCAAGCCAATCAAATTTCCAAGAAATTGCTTTACAATACTAGAATAAATGATAACAAAAGTTCATCTGGAAGAACAAAAGGTCAAGAATTTCAAGGGAATTAATGAAAAAAGTAAAAATGAAAGTGCTCTAGCTATAGCAGACTTAAAACTATATTATAAAGCATTCATCATCAAAACCATTTGCTACTGGCTAAGAAAGAAGATAGTTGATCAGTGAAATAGATTAGGTTCATAGGCCAAAATAGTCAATAGCAATAGTAATATAGTGTTTGACAAACCCAAAGACTGCAACCTTGGGGAAAAGAACTCACTATTCAACAAAACTGCTGGGAAAATTGGAAACTAGTATGGAAGGAACTAGGAATTGACCCACACCTAACACTGTATACCAAGATAAGGTCAAAATAGATCCATGATTTCAATATAAAGAATAATATTATAAGCAAATTAGAAGAACAAAGGATAGCTTACTTCTCAGATCTGTGGAAAAGGAAATAATTTGTCATCAAAGAACTGAAATTAATTTTTGAGAATAAAATATATAATTTTGGTTATATTAAGTTAATTTTTTTATACAAGCAAAATCAATGCAGACAAGATTAGAAGGAAAGCAATAAACTAGGAAAAAATTTACATTCAAGGGTTTGATTAAAGGTCTTATTTCTAAAATATATAGATAATTGATTCAAATTTATAAGAATTCAAGATATTCTCCTACTGATAAACGATCAAAGAATATGAACAGACAATTTTCAGTTGAAAAAATTGAAATCATTTCTACTCATA
The DNA here is from genome assembly GCF_016432865.1 of Antechinus flavipes. NCBI lineage: Eukaryota > Metazoa > Chordata > Mammalia > Dasyuromorphia > Dasyuridae > Antechinus > Antechinus flavipes. The sequence continues at coordinate 34,463,602 of NC_067403.1, forward strand.
TTAAAAGGTGCTCTAAATCATTATTGATTTGAGAAATGCAAATTAACACAACTCTGATTGGCTAAGATGACAGGAAATGATAATGGAAAATGTAGGAGGGGATATGAGAAACTGGAACACTAATACATTGTAAATGGAATTGTGAACTGATTCAACCATTCTGGAGAGCAATTTCTAACTATGCCCAAAGGGCTATCAAACTGTGCATACACTTTGATCCAGCAGTGTTTCTACTGAGTCTATATCCCACAGTGACCATAAAAAAGGGAATGAAAAAATGTTTGTGGCAGCCTTTTATGTAGTGGCAAGAAACTGGAAACTGAACAGATGCCCATCAGTTGGAGAATGGTTGAATAAGTTATTGTATATGAATGTTATGGAATAGTAATATTCTATAAGAAACGATCAGCAGGATGATTTCATAGAGACATGGAGAGACTTATATGAAGTGATTCTAAATGAAATGAGGAGAACTAAGAGATCATTATACATGGCCACAGCAAGATTATATGATAATCAATTCTGATGGATATGGCTTTCTTCAACAACAAGATGACTAAGGCCAGTTCCAATGAACTTGTGATGAAAAGAGCCATTTATACGCAGAGAGAAGACTGTGGGAACTGAGTAAAAACAATTTTCACACTTTTTGTTGTTGTTTGTTTGCATTTTCTCATTTTTCCCTTTTTGATCTGATTTTTCTTCTGCAGCATGATAAATGTGGAAATATCTATTGAAGAATTGCTCATGTTTAACATATATTGTATTATTTGCCCACTAGGGGAGGAGGTGAGAGGAAGGAAGAGAAAAAAAGTTAGAACACAAGGTTTTGTAAGAGTGAATATTGAAAACTATGTGTATATATATATATATATATATATATATATATATATATATATATATATATATATATTTGAAAATAAAAAGCTTTAATTTAAAAAAGGAAAAATCTTAATGAACTAAAAGCATTATTAATATTTTCAAAATTAAACCTAAACTATTTGAAATCAGAGTGATATAAACCTAACATAATTTGAAGACAATATAAACAAGAAGTTTTCTCTTATGAAGGGTGTTTTGTAAATAGTCAATAATACTTTGAAAAAATATTGAAAATTAGGGAACTGAAAATGTGGGTGCAATATACATTAAGTCCAAATTTCAGATCACTGAATATATTCAGAGAAAATTTATTCATAAAACAAAAATAATAATATTGAATATTTCATATTTATGTTCTGCTAATGACATTTTTAGAAACATTTCTTTCATGCTGGTTCCTATCTCTAATATTACTCCAGCATCAGTAATGTAGGAGATAAAGTAGAAACAATATAGAAAAAGTGGCAGAGTAGAGAAGCCCTCAGTCTAGTTCTCCCAACATTCTCCTGTGAACTACTTTAAAATTATATAAAACCATATTCTGAAGGGTCAGAGTCAACACACAGTCAGATTGAAGCATCTTTCTAATCCAAAAACATAGAAGAAGTTGGAAAGAAAGTTCTGTGACACTGGGAAGGGCTGGCCTGGAATCCAATGACAATAACATACTGTGGTGGAACTATGTTGTGGTGACAGAAGGGGATCTGGGAATTAGAAGAAAGAAATCATAGGGAATCACTATGCTAGCATTGATGTAGGACCAGATGCTATTTGGGTATTCTATTGCCTAAAAACACTTTTGGTCTGGGGCCAAGGCAAAGAGATGCACTTCTGGTCATGAGGATCAAGGGACAACTATATAGCAACTTCATTACTTATAACCACTTCTGGGTAACGGTCCAAGAGCAGAGTAGAGCAGTTTTGCTCAAGAGGAAGTGATAATCTAAGGAGCAGTAACACTTCCCACCCAAACTGAGAAGATACCTTAAAAAACAGTGTTGTTTCTAGTACCAAGGGAATAGTATCTCTGAGGAGCAATATTGATTGCAATGCTAAGTGATCAGTGGTCCTTCCTAAGAAAGGATGAGAATGGAGTCCAAGACAGTTATGACCACATACCACACCACCTTGGCAGCACCAAAAACTTGCAAAACTCCAGAGCTCTGATAATGGAAGTGCAAAAATCCTGAAACTTGAGACAGAGCCCCGTAACTCTCATGTCAGAAACATTAAATTCTAAGTCAAGAAATAGAGTATTAAAAAAAAAAGAAAGAAAAGAAAATAACAACAACAAAAACCCTAACCATAAAAAGTACTATGGTAAGAAAGGAGATCAAGACACAAACTCAAATTAAACAAGGAAGTCAAAACAACTACAAGCAAAGCCTCCAAGAAAAAAGTAATTGGACATAAGCCCAGGAAAAATTCCAGAATCATATTAGAGTAATAGAAGAAAAACAGTTTAGAAAAGAAAATATTGCAAAAAAAATTAACAGCTTGGTAAAAGAGGAACAAGACATATTGAAGAAAATAACATCTTAAACGACAGGATTGGCTTAATGGAAACAGAGACACAAAAGCATCCTAAAGAAAGTAATATCTTGAAAATTAGAACTGAATAAATGGAAGCTAATGACTCTTAAGAAACAACAACAACAACAACAACAAAAAAAAAAAACAGTCAAAATAATAAAAAAATGAGTGAGGGTAAAATATATTATTGGGGAAAAAAAAAACAATTGACTCAGAAAACATCTAAAAACTATAAAGAAAATGCATTTCTAAACTTAGAAGGTAAAAGAGAAATTGAAAGAATTTTCCCATCTCCACCTGGAAGAGATCCTGAAAGGAATACTCCTAGGAATACTATAACCAAATTCAAGATCACCCAGGTCAAAAAGAAAACATTTGAAGCAGAAAAAAAGAAAGCATTCAAATATCATAGAATCACAAACAGGGTCGTCCACGATTTAGAATCTAACATATTAAAGGGACAAAGGCCTTCTAATATAATATTCTAGAAGGAAAGAGAAACTGAAAGTATAACCAAAAATAAGCTATCCATCAAAATAAATAATCCTTCAAGGGAAATGTATACATATACTGAAATAGTGAACTTTCAAACATTCCTGATAAAAAGACTATAGCTGACTAGAAAATATGACTTTCAAATAAAAGATTCAAAAAAAAGTGTAAAACATAATTATGAAAAAGAAATTATATGGGACTCAATAAGGTTAAACTGTAATCCTTTCCATAAGGAAAAAAAATGACATATATCCCCTAAGGACATTAATTTTCATTTTAAGAAGGTTTGGGATGATTCTACCTAGAAAGTGGATGAAAGAGTCAGTCAAATATGTTGAAATCATTTGAAAAATTCATAGGTGAGTAAGAGGAATGGCCTTGAAAAGGGGGGAAAAGGATTCAAAGAATGGAGAAAATTCTCTCATGTAAAAAATTGTTCAAAGAAGAATTTTTACAGTAAAAGGAAAATGATAGGGAGAGGGAGCAATACATGAACTTCCCTTATATCCAAATTGTTTCAGGAAGGGAATACACACACACACACACACACACACACACACACACACAAATATACATAATTACTTATATACCTGTATATATAGTATATATAAGTACATGTACTCAATTGGTAATAGAAATTTATTTTACCTAACATGAAACATAGAGGAGAAGGGGATAAAAGAGAGTAAGGGATGATAAAAGGGAGGAAAGATAAAAGAAGGCAGAGGTCAGAATCAAAACAGATTTGAAAAGGGAAACAAAAAGAAAAAGAGGAAGGGATTGAGGAATTGCACAGTTAAGAATCATAACTGTGAATGTGAGTAGGATATGGAAGTATATGGAAGAATTGATTAGAAACTAGAATATATTATTTACAAGAAGACTCCCTGAAACAGGAAGATACACACAAAACTAAAATAGGCACAAAATCTATTATCCAGAGTTTAAAAAGGCAAAGAGTAACAATCATGATCCTAAAACAAAAGCAAAAATAGATCTACTTAAAAGGAATAAGCAGGTAAACTATCTGAATAAAAGAAAACATAGACAATGAAATAATAGTAATACAAAATGCATATACACCAAATTGAATACACACACACTTATGTATTATGTATGCATCCAAATTCTTAAAGGAAAAGTTAAATGAATTAAATTCAGAAATAAACAGTAAAACTATATTTGTAGAGAACCTCAACTTTGACCTCTCAGAGCTAGATAACTTTAATCATAAAATAAAAAAGAAAGATGGTAGAGATGACTAAAATATCAAAAAAAAGATAGATATGTTATATCAGGAAAAAATCTGAATGGAAATATAAAGGAGTTTATCTTTTTATTAGCTTATATGGCACCTTCACAAGAATTGGCTATGGATAAATACATAAAACACTTATGATCAAATGAAGAAAAGGAAAAAATGTTAAGTGTACCTTTTTGAGACCATAACACAATAAAAGTTACTTCTAATAAAGACCTATAGAAACATAGACTAAAAACACTATTGGAAATTAAATTATGTAATGAAAAGAATGGACGGGTCAAAGAACCAACCATAGAACTATCAATACTTCCATTGAAGAGAAAAGCAACAATGACACAATATTCCAAAATGTGAATGGTGTAATCCAAGAAAAAAATAGGGGAAATTTTTTTTTTTTATTTTTGAATGTGTATATCAATAAAAAAGAGAAAGAGTAGATCAATAAAGTTGGGAATGTATCTAAAAAATTGGAAAAATGCAACTTAAAAGTCTCAATTAAATATAAAAAAAATCTCGTAAATCAAAGGAGAGATGAATAAAATTGAAACAAAACCATTGAACTAATAAACCAAAATAAGATGATCGTTTTATGGGGAAAACAATAAAATAGGTAAATCTCAGTTGGATTTTTAAAAAGATTTTAATTACCAATGTTTAAAGTGAAAATGGTGAATTCATCATAAATGAGGATGATATTAAAGGAATCATTAGTAGTAATCTTATCAAATTATATGTGAGTAAAATCTGCAATCTAAGTAGTATAGATGGATATTTACAAAGATATATAAGCTGATATATAATTGAAAAGGAAATAGAATGGTAAAATAACTACCTCAAAAAAAAATTGATTAAGCCCTCAATGAACTCCTTAAGTGAAAATACCTAAGACCAGATGGATTCACAAGTAACTTCTACTAAACATTTAAAAAACAATCTTACTACTACAAAAAATATTTGAAAAAATGGTAAAAAGGAGTCCTATGAAATTCTTTTTGTGATGCAAATATCGTTTTGATTCCAAAACCAAGAAAAGCAAAAACAACAACAATAAAAATATAGCTCAATTTCTTAATGAATACTGATGCAAAAAAAATTAAATGATATACTGGCAAGGAGATTACAGCAATATAGCACAAAAAAATATCCCGAGAAGTTGTTATTTATATGAGGAATTCAAGGTTAATTCACAGTTAAGACTATCAGCATGATTGACCACGTCAATAAAATAATAATGAAAATCATATATTGTCTCAATAGATGTGATAAAAAGCTTTGTGACAAAATTCAACATCCATTTCTATAAAAAAAAAAACTATAAAACATAGTAAGCAACAGAGTCTTTCTCAAAATTAACAAAGTTGTATCTAAAACTAAGAACAAACCTTATGTAATATGGATACATTTAAAGTCTTTCCAATAAGATCAAAAATGAAGGAAATATGTTCATTATCACAACTATTACTCAGTATTGTATTAGAAATCCTAGTTATAATAACGCAAGAAGAAACTGAAGGAATAAAAACAGAAAGTGGATAAAAAATATTATTCTCTGCTGATGATATGGTAGTATACTTAGAGAAGCCTAGAGAATCAACTAAATCAACTTTTTAAAAAAGATAGTTTAAAATAATTAACAACATTGACAAAGTTGTAGGACATAAAATAAACCTACATATATCATCAGAGAGAGAACAGAACAGGACATAAATAGGACAGAACAGGACAGGGGAAGGACAGGGAAAAAGGGGAGAGAGGGAGGGAAGGAAGGAACAAGAAAAGGAGGGAAGGAAGGAAGAAGAGGGAGGGATACCACTAAGTAAAAATTTTTATTTTTAATTTTATTATTACTTTATGTTTAATATCATATTAGGTTCAGTTATAGCTTATTTCTTAACATCTTACCACAACATTTAATATCTTACTATCGCTACAAAATTATGGTTAGAAAGAATTTACATTTTAGAGAGCAATGTAAAATATTTATCTTATTTGTAAAGTAGTTTAGCTCTTTTGAATTATGGCATTTTAATTAAGGACTCCATTAGCACTTATTATTGATGATCAACTAGCTATTTAGCAAGGTTTGGTCCTGGGATGACATAAATATGTAAAGATGCTGAAATCTAATTGGGAAGATAAGGCATGGAAATAAGAAAGAATCAGACAATCAAATAATACAGAATGAGTGGTTGTTATAGTGTTTTATATAAACAATTAAATCTTGGGTTTTATTTTGTCTTCTATGACAAATTGTCCCATAACAGACTTTTAAAAGAGCATATTATATTGTGAAATGCAGCAGATTGCTATGGACAGATAGGAGCTGAATAGCTGAATCCAGCTATTTTCATATCTTTCTTTGTGTTAAAAAAATATTCAATTTTGCCTTCCTCTCTTTCTCTGTACAGTATTTCTCCCTACTGTTACTTCATCTTCTCTTATCATCTCAATGCCTTGGTGGCACATAAAAGAATTGATGTTCATTACCTTAATACAATTTGTACAGATGAAATGTTATTAAATAAATCCCCAGTAAACAGTACTTTTAGCTGGGTGTAGTGAAAGGCATACTACTGAGGAAAGAGGTAGCATCTAGGATACATATCCAGAAATAATTTAAACAATTAATTTTACAAGTTAATAGAAGCAAAATGAAAATTAGAATTTCAGCCTTCAGAGAGAGAGAGAGAGAGAAACGGTGGTGATTCTGGAATTAAAAAAAAAAAATTATAGGATTTCTAAGAAGTCTTCTGAATTAGTCTAGTGATTGATCATAACTCATAAGCTACAGTTACTGAGGAATTTTGCCCAACCCTACGAGTGCAAAACATAGAAGAATTATGAAATCACTTGAATGGTTTGGTTTTGAGTATCTATAGGTATTACTTCATTTGTAGCACTTTTCATAGAGTAATATCTTCAATTTCTCTTTCCCTAAAATAGGAAGTATCTCAATCACTACAAGCAACTCACAATTTTGCCCCTTTTCTCCCTAAAATTATTTTATGCTGTTTCCCATGATCCATAATTATGTTTCTCCCCCTCTCTAGGGCAATATGAATATATTTCATCGTAGAACATGAATGGGAATGGGATAAAACATGTCTTTTTTCCATTTACTATAGCTAGAAATTTAGTATTTCCTTCAATCATAAATCAAATAAAAAAGTAATCATTTCAATTAGGAGTCCATAGGATTCATCAGATTGTCAAAGGGATTCAAATAAGGGTCAATAACTTTTACTTTAAATAAAGTATAACTCTCTTATGCAGAACTCTGCCTCTATTGGGATTGCTTCACACAATTATAAATTATTCCCTGAATCCTCATCATTGAAAATCATAATTTTGATAAAGGTTATAAGAAAACATAGGCTTTTACTATTTTATATATATATATTAATTCCAACTTATCATTTTAAGCTGCTTAAACTTTTAAAACTGACTCAAGATATATATTACTGTGGTAAAACTAACAAGCATAATGACCTATATATTATAAAATAAAGGATAATTAGGAAGACACACATACACACACACACACACACACATACACACACACACACACACACAGATGGAGAGAGAAGCAGAGAGGACAGATATTTAAACTTACTATTTAATAATATCCTTTTTTTTGGAAAATGATTCAATGGGATATTTGAAGATTAGATTAATAATTAATAATAATAGAACTTTTAAAATTGATTTCAATAATTCCAATTTAATATCTATTATGTTCATTTAATACCTTAAATTATCTATATATAAACCTTTTATTCATTCTCATTTTTGACACTAGACAAGTCTTACCAAAAATTTATGTCTTGTTCACCTTCAATATAATCTGATATAATTTTGCAAATCTCATTCCCTCACAAGTGCTTTCTTAATGTTTTCATTACATGGTATTTATAATTTCATATTTATTGGCTTCTCTCTCTGGCCCTCCATTCTAAACTATAAGTGATAGAAACTTATGGTAGAGCTCTCCTAATAGTTTAATGAGGCATATCTATAGTATCAAACTAACTAATGAATCAAAAAAGAAATGTACCATATTTGCTACCCCTGAGGTAGGTACATAAGAGTGTCCATATTTTTCTGCAAGGGTAGAAACACATTGAGAAATGATAGATTGTACCACAAGAAATAAAAAATATAGCCAGTTTGCTGAGGAACAGTTATAGCTCAATGAGTAGGTTTCACATATGACCTGTTACTGCTTCACTATAATCTTTCTTTTTTTTTTTTAATCTACTAAACTCTTTGCTTCCATTTTGTGGGAGAGTTCACCCCATTCACAAGCACAGTTATAATTACCCGCTCTGTTTTTACCTCCATCCTATTTTCTTCCCTTTATATACTTTTGTTCTTTCTTTCTACCTTGCCCTTAATTATGTGATTTTTTTAACCCACCCCACCCACTACCTTATCTTTTACTACCCCTTATCTTCTCACTAGTATTTTACCTACCCCCACTCACTACCTTATTTCCAATTGCCCCTCTCCCTTCTTTTAGTAATTTTTAACTCACTCCACCCACTAACTTATTTTCGATCAACCCTTCACTCCTTCTCTTATATTTTCCAGTAATGTTTCTGTCCTCCCTTCTATCATTTATTCCTTCCAAAATCCTCTATTCCTTTTCTTTTCCTCTTTCTCCTCCTACTGCTTAATAGGATTAGATAAATGTCTACACTCAATGGAATGATTAAGTTATTCCCTCTTAGAGCTAAAACTTATGAGATCAAACTTCAGACAATGCTCATCCTAGTCCCTTCTTTCCTTTGATTGTAATAGGTCTTTTATACCTCTTTATGTGAACTAATTTTCCCATTATATCTCTCCTTTCCTCTTTTTCTAGTACAAATCTTTTTCTATCTTTTAATATTTTTTTATTTGATGTCATCACATCAGAATCTATTTATAACCATACCCTCAGTCCATGTGATGCCCCCCACTCTGTCTGCCGTAGTGCCAGATACAGTTCTCAAGAGTTAAAAATATAGTTTTCCCATCTAGGAACATAGTTTGACCATTAAATAATATATATTTCCCCTGTTTACCTTTCTATACTTATTTTGAGGCCTATAATTATAGATTAAATTTTCTATTTAGTAATGGTTTTTTCAACAGAAATATTTAAAGTCTCTTACTTCACTGAAGCTCTATCACCTTCTTCCCTCTGAAAGATGAAACTGAATGTCTCAGGATAGCAAATTCTTGATTGTAATCCCAGGTCTTTTGCCTCCCAGAAAATTGTATTCCAAGCCCTCCAATCCTTTATTGTAGGATAAAATTGCCAGATCCTGTGTAATCCTACTGTTGGTCTTTGATACGTAAACTGTTTTTATCTGGCAGCTTCAGAATTTTTTTCCTTGAAATTGTAGTTTAGGCATTTCACAAAAATGTCCCTTGGGGTTTTCCTTATGGGATCTCTTTCCAGAAGTGATCAATGGATTCTTTCAGTCAGTATTTCCCCCTTTATTTCTAGAATATTGGGGAAAATTTCCTTAAGGATTTCTTGTAGAATACTAACCATACTCTTTTTTTGGTCATTGGCCTTACACACATACATACACACGTACATACAAACAAATAGATAGATATAGACATACTACAGGTGTTCAATTTAGCAAAAAGAAATGAAAAAGAAATTAAAGATGTTTGTAGCAGCCCTGTTTTGTGGTAACAAAGAATTGGAAAGGAATGGATGTTCATCAATTGGGAACCAATTGAACCAATTGTGATATATTAAGGTAATGGAATATTATTGTTCTATAAAAATAATGAACAAGCTGATTATAAAAAGACCTGGAGAAATTTACATGCAATAATGCTGGGGGAAACAAGCAGAACCAGAAATACCTTGTATACAATAACAGCAAGAATATGTGATGATTATTTATGAAAGCCTTGATTCTTCTCGGTGGTTCAGTGATCCAAAGTAATCCCAACGGACTTTAGATACAAAATGCCATCTACATTCAGAAAAAGAGCCTAGGAGACTGACATTAAATCAACACATGCTATGTTCACTTATTTTTTTTTTCTGTTTTCCATATTTTTTCTTTTTGCTCTGATTTTTCTCTCTCAACATTTTCATAAATGTGTATCAAAATAAATACATTTATTACAATAAAAAGAAGAAAAAAGAATTGAAATATGACACTTCTACTCATCTTGATGATGAAATAGTTTGCTCTGTGAAACTGTTGTTTATCTTTTCTATCTTCTTTCTATTTGTAGTCCTTCTCTTCCTTTCATTACAAAACATCTTCTTCAGGATGACTTTTTAGTCAAGGTTCCAAAAAAGCTTTCTATAAATTGTCTTTCCATTATTTTCCTTTTTATTAATTATACTAAATACAATTTTTTACCACTCCTCTATAGAATTGTAAAAATGATTTTACTTATTGAACTGGTGTTACTTGGTGGTTACATATCTCTCTTTAACAAGCAAGTCAAATAGTTCTGATTGAAGTGATTTTTATCATTATTTGGTGTACTCAATACTTAATTTAATTAAGATTATTTAAAATTATGCATATAATCAATGTTCATGTTTGTCACTCCATGTATTTTTAATTTTCAAAATTAATACTATCATTGAAATACCTAAGTTGGAGTTATTTTATTACACATGGTATATTTTTCCCTTTAATTTCATTCTTTATCTTATTTTATATTAATTTTTTGTTTGTTCTAAAGGAGTGATCTGACTAAACATATAGAATTAATTCAGAATTGCATTTCCTATTAATGATGCTTTTTTGTCTATTAAAATATAATCAATCTCATTTTTTATTCAGGACTTAGTATGCTCAATATCTTCTGATTATTTTTTAAAAGAATTTATAAAATAAAATAGAAAGTTTCTGTATAATTCAAGACTTATGTCCTCTTATTAAAAAAAAAATCGTTTTCAAAAAAAAAAAAGAATAAAGCAAGAGAGGCTTGCCAGAAAAGAGCTCTAAAGTATAAGAGTATCATAGAGCAAGCACATATTGCAGATTTAGAGGTTTCATATTCAAAATCCAAAATCTAGTACTTATTCTATTTCAATTAGGAACAATGATAATAGCAATTTCCTGTTAAACATATCATCTTATTCCTGGGTATACATTTTCTTATGTATAAATGAAAAAGTGGGAAAGGATGAGTGCTTAAATCTCTTTCAACTCTAAATTCTGTAAACTAATATTCTTTTCAGCTCCAGCATTATGTGCATATAATTTGATCCCTGTCCTCATGAATCTTCTGTAGTAGGGAAGATAAAAAATATGAATAATTAAGATAACACAATATAGAATCTGAGACTGCAGTGAGAACTATGAAGCACTATTTCAGTTCAAGAAGGGAACATAGTAATATTTTAATATTATATAACATTAAATTAAATATCACATGAAAAAATTCACAGTAGAAAAAAATAGAACTTTTACTTTTATTCCCAGTAACCCTATGTTTAAAATTTATCTTTTCTTGAGTCTTGTAGACCTGATCATTTGGGCTTTACTGGATCAGCTGAAGTAACTCTCAGGGAGTTCCTTGGGTACTGGGCAAATCAAGATTAGTACATTTTAAATGAGGCATCCTGCAGTGAATACTAGAAAATGAATGCTTCATATAAGTAATAACCTTTTCCCATAATTTTCTATAATTTAATAATTACTTTAAGTTAAAAAAGAATTTTGAAATCCATTTAAGAAAAATTATTTGCCAGAAAATGGCCTATTGGGAGGAGAAAATGGATTAGAAACTGAACCCAAAGGATATATTATCACTTGTTACAGTTTACAAAGAAAGGAACCATTACTGTTCATTGCACTGCTTAAAAAAGGAAATAATGAAGCACTTTTTTAAACATCAAGGATTTTGAACTGTGGATAACCATATTCAATGCAACGAAATGTTATGTTGGTCACTGAACTTTGTGTCATTGCTTTGAATATTGTCTTTTGATTAGTGTAACATGAATACAAGTCATTAAACTTCTCTGGTCCTCAGGTTTTTGAACATTAAAATGGGCATCATAATATGTTTTATTGATTTGTGAGGTAAGTATTTTGTAGATGGTGAATGGTAAATTTGGTAAATGATTAATATACGTGAGTGATTATTATCCGAAGCAATTCCTAACACCGGTAATCTTTTCTATTGAGAATAATTTGTAATTTGGCTGCAATATTTCTGGGAATTTTTATTTTGGGATCCCATTCAGGGGGTGATTGGTAGATTTTTAAAAGTCATATTTTATCCTTAGGTCCCAGAATATTAGGGCAGTTTTCCTTAATAGTTTCCTGAAGGATAGTGTCTAGGTTCTTTTTTGATCATAGACCACCTGAAACTTCAGGTAGTTTGATAATTCTTAATATATATATATATATATATATATATATATATATATTAAATTTTGTTTTATTTTTTTCTTAGAGTCATTAGCTTCCACTTTCCCAATTATGTTCTTCAATGAGATCTTGTACATCCTTTCCCTTTTGGCAAATACTACTTTTTAAGAAGCTCTTTTCTATATTGAAATTTTGTGCATCATTTCCCCTTTGGCCTCTTCTACTATTTAATTAGTTTTTTTTTTCTCATTGAATTTTATCTTTTTTCCATTTGGCATATTGAAAATACTATTTACAGAGCTCCTAAGTGAAGGAGAAAATATTACAAATAGTCAGGAAGAAAGGATTCAGATATGGTGCAGCCAAAATTGGTATCACAAAAGATTAATTGGCTTCTACTTTAAAGGATCACAGAGTGTGGACTATGATATTCTGGAAGTCAAAGGATTTATGATTACAACCAAGAATCACCTGTCCAGCAAAACAGTATATTCATCCTCAGGGTGCGGTAGGGTAGAGAATGAGCATTTACTGAACTAGAGAACTTTCAAAAATTCCTGATGAAAAGAGCAGTGTCAAATCAGAATTTTGACATTCAAATACAAAATTCAAGAGATGCAAAGAATGATAAATAGGACAAAAATCATAACAGATTCAATAAGGTTAAACTGTTTATATTTCTACAAGGGAAGATGATACTTGTAAATTCTAAGAATTTTCTCAGTGTTAGAGCAGTTAGGTGTATACAAAGAAAACATTGAGGTGAGTTGAATAAGATGTAATAATTATTTTAAAAATAAAATTAATGACTGAGAAAGAATATGCTGATAGAAAGAATAAAGAAGATGAACTGATTTAATCCTATAGAGCAAGTTGGAATTATGACTGGAAGACCATATAATCATGCATAGTGTTTAGCCCAGCAATCCCACTATTAAGTCTGTATTCCAAAGATATTTTTAAAGGAAAATAAAATATATATGTACCAAAATATTCATAGCATCTCTTTCAGTGATGGCAAAGAATTGCAGGATAAGGCGATGTCCATCAATTAGGAAGTAACTGATCAATTTGTAATAAATTATTGTGATGGAATAGTATTATTCTATAAGAGATAACAAGCAGGAACATTCAGAAAAACCTGGAAATACTTGCATAAACTAATGCAAAATGAAACGAGAAGAATCAAGACAACATTGTACACAGTAATACCAATGTTGTATGATGATCAACTCTGAACAACATAACTATGCTAAGCAAAAAAAAAATCCAAGAAAATTTTAAAGGACTCATGACAAAAAAAGTCCTCTATTTCCAGAGAAAAAAACTAATGGAGTCTTAATGGACATTAAAGAACATTCTTTAAAAAAATATTTTTCTTGTTTGTTTTTGTGTTTTCTTTTACAGCATGACTAATTTGGAAATATATGTTTGCTTGATTGCATATGTATAATCTCTATTAAATTGCTTACTTAATCTATAATGGGGGAGGGAAAGAGGGGAAAGAATTTGGAAATCAAAAATTTTACATGTAATTGAAGTCAAATGAAATACTAAATTAACATTTAAAAAATAAAATAGTCTCTTATTTCCATTTACTGCCAAGTCTAGAGAAAAAGGGTTTCTTTTTGCTTTTCACTCCTTATCTTTTGAAAAGAATATATATTCATATATATATATATATATATATATATATACACACATATATATGGGAGAAGGGGGGTAAATAAAATACAAAAAGAACTGTTTGCAAAGAAAACATCCAATTAACGATAGCAATCTTTTTAAAATGTGAATACAAATTTTATTAAGTACAATATTATTTGAATACTCTCTGTATTATTTTCTTTGGGCTAGAGTCATTTATCATATTTGCTTAACTGTAACTTTGAATAATGCACTGTTAAATACTTGTGACCACTCCAAAGGACTTTTATTGACACTAGTGGGGACTGTGAGAGATGTTCAGAATAAATGACACCAAACAATTAGCACAGCAATTTTTAAAAGAAAATTCTATAATTCCTTTAAACTTAATTGGCAACAATTTGGGAACAATGTCCATTTTCATACTTTGGTTCAAGAAAAAAAGAAATAGAACCTCATATTTGACACCTGGCAGTAGCTAGAAAGGCAATGTACAACTCAATGATATAAGGAACGTCTTTGTATTCTTGTTTTGTTGGTTGTTTGTCATCCTCTCTTTATCAGTCATATATTCTTATAGTACAATTGGCTAAGAAGATGATTAGCAACGAGGATAATAGAAATCTTTAAATTTTGGAATCATTTTCTATTTGGTTATATTTCCCCCAATTTCACCGAAATATTAATCATTTCTTGTGAATGAGGATTTTAAAGAAGAATTGCTTCAGTGCCATTTAACATACATACAAGCAGTATTTTTTTTTAATTCTTTGTGGTTTATCAGTCAAAGGTAGAAACACAGGCCTTATTTATTTTGTAAGAACACCTTTTCATTCATTCAAAAATACCAATTCACACATCTATCTTTTTCTCCTTCACTCTCACAACAAAACTTTCAATTTATGTTTTCTAATTAGAATTGTTCCTGTTATCTTTTATAGTTCTTTCTTTCAAGTTATTATAAGGGTGATTCTATGGCTTAGAATCACCACAATATGATAGAGACCAGACATTCACACACACATACACAATACACATATCCCTCTGCACAGGTATGGGTAAGCATTCATTTATGGAGGATGTTGAGATATTTCTAATGTGATTCACACAATAGTAATAATGATAATTATTATTATCATTGTTAATAATAATATGTGAAATTGTTTATATGGAATAGAATAAAGGCTCATGGTTTGTGGGTCACTGTTTTTGTATATTTCTACTCAACAGTGATAATTGTTTATGTTGTTTATGACTAGGTACATAGGTCCCCTTTCCCCCCCTCAACAAGGATTGCTACTTCCAGATAGAAGCAGTGTGTAGTAGGGATGTGTGTGTGTGTGTGTGTGTGTGTGTGTGTGTAAGAGAAACAAAGACAGAGAGACAGAGACAGACAGAGAGAGAGACAGACAAAGAGACAGAAAGAGAGAGAGATAGAGGGGGGAGTGGTGAGTGCAAATGCAGATAGACACATTTGGATAGTATATCAAAACGTATTCTGAGAAGTTTTCTACAAAATATTTCCAGTCAATTATTTCCTTTATAATTTTAATTGCATTGATTTTATTCACATAAAACTATTCAATTTTTATGTAAGCAAAATTGGCCACATTATTTTTTTTTCAAATTTTCTTCTATACCTGGTTTCATCAAGGAACATCTGCCTTGTTGTGAAAACTTTGGCTATGACTCTTGACTTCCTAGGCTGCCATGCATATCCTGTCCATGTCAAACTAGTTGTTATCCAATTTTTTACCAAGCTCAATGATTTTTTTTATCATATCTCTTACCATTCTCCTGCTTACAGATAATGGCTATTCTGCATGATTGAGATGGACTCTTATCAGGAAGCAATCTTTATAATTTCCTGATTATATATTTTAATCAATTTCATCTCTTTCCCAATGCATTAGCAATAAACATATGTATTATATTTATAATTGCAGGGTATATAGCAATACACTGGGAAACTGAGTATATACAGAAGAGAAAATATAGCTTTGAGGATCTTAACATTTTTAGATGCTGCTATATACATTTAAAGTTAGCAAAACCATAGAAAATCTCTTTACACGCCCACCCCCCATAACTATTCAAGTCAATTACATTTCACAAAGGAGCAAGTAGTAAAGTAAGGCAATATCAGACCAGGTGCCCATACTGAACATGATAGAAATAGCGCTTAACTTGTTCAAAAATGATGTAATTCTAAATAAAATTTGTTGTTTTCTTTAATTGAGAACGATAATTTCTCTCTGGGCAGCAATTTGAATTCTGTCTTTAGTTAGTACTTACACTTAACATCACATTTCTTTTTTTTCAAAAATTGCAGTTAGTATTATTTCAGTACTCTGATATATTGAGACACTAGCTAGTTTCATCAACAAAATAGTATGGAACTATGTCATCCTCTAATCTGATCCTTAAATAAATTTAAATTTAAATAAATTTTAAAAAATAAATAGGCTGTCTATATAATACAAATTATTTGCTTGTACCTCTGGTTTTATTTCGTTAGTACCATGAAAATACAGAACCAACTTTTATTAGTAAGTCATAGATCTTGAGCTATAATGTGTATATGATAGCTTTGCTTTCAAGTTTCCTCACATGAAAAGAATGAATGCTTAACTATGGGTCGTTTAGTAACTAAAGATTCTTCATAATTCAAGTTTCTCCCAGAGTGTTCTGATCATTAGCTCCAATTACATGGTAGCATGCATTCCTAGGAAATGCATGGATACAGTTTTCTGTTAACTAAGATTGAGAACTAGAAGGAGCCAAGATGGTGGAGAGCAGACACATATGAATGTGATCTCCTCCAAGGTTCTCTCAGATTAACAGCAGATTAAACCTCTGAACTGGTTTTGGAGTAAAGGAACCCACAAATATTTGGAGTACAACAAATTTCCAGAACAAGATACTTTGGAAGAACTTCAGAAAAGGTCTATTTCATTTGGGCAGGGGGAGAGGTTGTGAACCCAGACCACAGTACAGGAAGCTGGAGCAAGGATATGGAGCAGGGAGCCAGGGCATTTCAGCAACCCTTGATGGGGAAATCTACTATGAGGCTCTTAGACTACTTTGTCCTGGTTGCAAGCTGGCAATGCAGCAGATTTGCTGCAAGAAACCCAAAAGCAAATACAAAAGGCAAAGTATGAGCCACTGAGCCCCAGAAGAACACAGGACCTAGCCATACTTACGCAGGGCTGGAAGTCAGTCTGTTGTACTAGTCCCAGAGCAAACTAAAGCAAACCTCAACCTTAAAAAAAAAATGAGCAAAAAAGCAAAAAGAATTCTGACCATAGACAGCTTTTATGGAGAAAGAAAAGAATAGACCTCAAATCATGAGAACCTTAAAGGCAAATCAACTCCAGATGAAGCCCCAAAGGGTGATATGAGTTGGTCTCCATTTCACAAAGCTTTCTTGGAAGAATTCAAAAAGGGTCTTAAAAGATAGTTAGAAGAAAAATGAGGAAAGGAAATGAAATTTTTGCAAGAGGGTATGAAAAGGAAAACCAGAAATTATCTGAAGAAAATACCTTAAAATAGACTTGATGGAATGGAAAAAGTAACTTCTTACAAAATAAATATGAGAAAGAAACTAATTTATTAAAAAAACAAAATCTGTGAAATGGAAAAAATGCAATGAACAAATCATCTAAATTGGTCAAATGCAAAAGGAGATAAAAAAAGCTAACTGAAGAAAATAATCCACTAAAAATTAGAATTGAACAAATGGAAGTTAATGATTCGATGATACTTCAAGAATCAGTCAAAGAAAACCAAAAGAAATGAAAAAAAATAGAAGAAAACATAAAATGTCTCATTGGAAAACCAAGTAACCTGGAAAAAAGACCTAGGAGAATTATTGGACTTATCAAAAACCATGATTAAAAAAAGAGTCTAAGCATAATTTTTCAGGAAATCAAGGAAAACTTCCCAGAAGTCCTAGAACCAGAGGGTAAATCAGCCATTGAAAGAATTCCCCAATCATCTCCTAAAAGAGACCCCAAAATGAAATCTCTAAAGAACATTATAGCTAAATTTCACAATTAACAAATAAAGAAGAAAATATCGCAAGCAGCAAGAAGGAAACAATTCAAATATCAAGCAGTCACAATCAGGATTGTCTAATATCTAGCAGCTCTATTTCAAATGATCAAAAGGGATGCAATCCAATATTCTAGAAGGCAAAGGAACTTGGATTTCAGCTAAGAATCAACTACCCAGCAAAAATGAGCATTATCTTTCAAGGAAAAAGATGGACATTCAATGAAACAGGTGAATTTCATCTATTTCTGATGAAAAGACCAGAACTGAATAGAAAATTTGATCTTCAAATATAGAATTCAAGAGAAGCATTCAAAGGGGGAAAAAAGAAAGAAAAAAAATAACTTTCTTTTAAAAGTTAAAAAAAAAGTTTATATCTCTATATGGGAAGATGATATGTTTAATTATTGAGTATTGAGTGATTATGGGTATTCTTAGAGGGTGCAGCTATAATTTGATTTTATTATGATGATTTAAAAAAGAAATTAGAAGAAGAACAGTGATTCTACTGGAAGAAGAGGAAAATGGACTTAAAATGGGGTAAATTACATGTCATGAGGAGCCAAAAATTACCTTTTGCAATTAAGGGACAGAGGAAAGACTGATGAGCATTGTGTGACTCTTACTCTCATCAGATTTGGCTCAAAGAGAAAATATCAGACACATTTAGCATCACAGAGAAGCCTGTTTCACCCTAAAGGGAAGTAGGAGGAGAAGGGGGAAAGGAAGAAGGCAGGCTAAAAAGGGGAGAACAGAAGTAAAAGGGGAAAGGTATAAGAAAGTGGAAGGACTGCAAAAGAAGAGGGAAGTTTGAGGAAGGGGGTGATCAATGACAAAATCCTAGGGTAAAGAGAAAGGGAGAAAGGGAAGAGAAAAATATAACTAGGGGTAAACAAAATGGCAGGAAATACAGAATGTGAATGGGATGAACTCTCCCATAAAACAGAAGCAGGTAGCAGACTGGATTAAAAGCCAGAATCCTACAATTTATTATTTACAAGAAACTCACTTAAATCAGAGTGATATATTTAGAGTAAAGATAAAAGGCTGGAAGAGAATCTATTATATTTCAGCTAATATTAAGGACTACTAAATAGCTAATCTGTATTTTCATCAACATTCGGGTTTAGTATCAAGTATTATCACTTACCTAGAATTTGGTAAAAAACCTTATGTTATATACTATATAAAATACATAGCATGTCTCCATAAAGGTAGCAGCCATACTTTTTTCAATAGGTATAAAAATCACTAAGTTAAGTAGTTATTTGCTTACTATGTTTGTCTGTTTTCAATTTTATGTTACTTGCTGCATCCATATTACATTAATCATTGATGATGTCAGTATAAGGGAAGCAGAAGAGGTTCATATTTAATGGAAACCTATTGGAGATATGTGTTTTAAGTAGTTTAAAAGCAGTAGCCTAAGTCATTCATCATGTATAACTTAGTGGAATTCCCTCTAAACGATCTCCCAAAAAAATGTCAATTTAAATTGTTGGTATTGCCTACCACAATATTAAGAACATCATTTGTGACCACCTAAGAGAATAGTGTGACCACCAAGAAAAAAAACTTGGACCACAAGGATAAAGAGCTTCTGTGTCTGGTTATTTCTTAATCAGTTCCTAAATTCTTTAAAATTAAATACTTTAGATTGATTGAATATAAGTTCTTTCAAATGATAAATATGTTCCTGAAAAGCTGCGACTATTCTTTCACTCAAACCCTATTTGATATTAATTTTGATAGCATAAAATTAAGCAGAACCATTCATTGAACCAGGTTTGTTTTTGTTTTAAGAAAAGTTCTTTATATTTCATAGTGCAATGAAAAATTCACTAGACTAGAAGTCAGTGACCATTATCTCATTTTAGTACTGTGATTATGACTAGGTATGTGGAATTAAACAAATTATTTAAGCTTTTGAGACCCAAGTTTCTTCATTTATAAAATTAGCTCCAAAATGTAATGATTCAATGTTATCTTATTCTTTTTATTAATCTATCTATTTTGTAAGTTTACAATTTTGTAAACACCTTAGAGAATAGCAAACATTTCCATTTAACTGATCTACTTTAGAAGACTTGAGAAGGATGAGCATGAACTAAAATTGGAGTAAGACTGAAATCAAAAAGTATATTGTACTAAAATTGTGGAGTACCTTGAATACCATTATTGAAAAATGATAATTAAATATTATATACAGAGAATGCTTTTCATATTGCTTATGAAAAGGTTTTAAACATTGAATTGAAATCATCAGAGTTCTGTTTTGAGAAGATTAATTTGTCAAGAATATGTAAAATGAATTAGAGGGGGGAGAGATTAGAAGTGGCAATACCATAAAAATAGACAAGTTAAGAGTAAGTACAAACTAAATAAAATATTTGATAACAGAAATGCAAGGAAGGGTTGAAAAGTGATGCTATTTTGAAAATAGAAGCAATAGGGCTGGTTACCAATTCCCTTGGAACAGCAAGGCAAAAAACATCAAAATTTGAAGCCAGTGTTTTAGGTGTGGGTGAGTAGAATAGTGGTGCCATTAACAGAATTTGAGGATTCATGAAAAATAGACTGAAATGGTAAGTTTTACATATGTTGATTTTGACATACCAGTAGGACATCTAAGCTGAGATACACAGCAAGTATTTGGAAAGAAACTCAAGATAGAAGCCAGAGGCAGGAGTGTAGGAGTATGTGAAGAAGTATGTGTCATAAGAGTTGGTAAGTTTTCTGATAGATTGTAAATGAAGAGAAGAGAAAACTAAGGCAAAATTTCAGAAATTACTACATTTAAAGGATAAATGGTAGGAGATGTCAGAGAAATAAGAGAGAAAAAAAAAAAAAGAAGAAGTTAAAATCATAGACACTAGATGGTATAGTAATTAGAGCACCAAGCCTGGAGGCAGGAAGATACTGGGTTCAAATTCTGTCTTGGAAACTTACTAGCTGTGTGATACTGGACAAGTCACTTAACCCTGTTACGCCCAGTTTCTTCAGTTGTAAAATTAGCAGGAGGAGGAAATGGCAAATTATTTCAGTTCAAAAATCTTTCCCAAGAAAACTCCATATGGGGTTGCAAAAAGTAGGATATGATTGAAATAACTAAACAATGAGCAGAAGTAGAATTCAAATGTGATAGTGGTACAGAAGTTAAGGAAGACTACTTAAGATTGAATGCATTTTCCTAGCATTGCTTTTGAATATACAATGAAATGACAATAATTCAAAGAATTATTTCAGATTCATAAACTTTCCTTTCTGAATCTCTTTTTTTGTAATTTTACATATTAACTATGAAGTAATTTGAGATCACATCAAGAAGTAGAAGACCTTTAACACCTTGAAAATTATTTTAATGTTGTTTTATACCACAATTGGCATGGAAATAAAGTAAAATGAAATTACATAAATATAGTAAGAATAGAATATTTTAAAGAAGTAATTTGTCCTTTTATAAGACTCTTTATCCATATTAATAGTGACAATAAACCAAGTTTGACAAAGGGAATTTGCCAGAAATATCAATTTCATTTAAAAGGATAAAGGGCTAATTTTTTATTTGCACATCATAATGTGGAAGATATATATGCAACTAGTAATTTGATAATTTTTTCATTACAATGACATTCCTCTTTTTCATAGTCCAGAAGCAATTCCCCACTTATCAGATAAATCATATCTAATTAATCTTTTTTTCTATATGAAAGTATTATGTTTGGGAGAGATATGAGATGGCCATAGTATATGTGAACCAAGATAAAAATGAGTCAGGAGAGATCATATTCCATTATGTATTATTAGTAGAAATTATTTAGAATATAGTGCATCATTTATGTATGAAGTAGATTAAGAAAATTAGCCACAGACTTTGAAAGTATTGCTGTCATGTGCAATCTTCCTCCATTAAAATATCACTCTGAGATAAAGCTGTACAAAATTTTAGATTAGGAATGAACCTCAGAGGCCCAGAGATTCTCTATTTCAAAACATACCTAGAAAACAATCCCTTCTACTTTATAAATATTCAGTGACAGTATAGCCTTTGCTTGAACTCTCTACTGTAGAGTTCCATTCAAAGTAGCATTACACTCAAAGATGTCAGAGGGTTTTTTCATTTGTTTTTTGTTTTCTTTTCTTGCTTTTTCTGTCATCTCTATAAAATCTTTAAATACTTGAAAATAGTTCACATCCCCTAGGTGTCCCACTTTCCCCATCCCAGTCTTCTCTACAAGTTAAATATCTCCATTTCTTTCTATCAATCCTCATTCTTGCATTTAAGGTCCATCATCACACTGCTTGCTGTCGCTATTCTGTAGTTTTCATTCCATTTTGAAAATTTTGCTATCATATTTTCCTCTCTCCAGTGTTTTGTTTCCTTTTGAGTTCTCAACAATCTTTTACAGATGATGAATAGTGACTGAATCATCATATTTTCCTGTTCTTTCACTATCTTAAGCCAGGTGACATATTCACCAAGTACAGATACATAGTCCCTCACTATCCCTTTATTTATTTTGGATATCAACTAGGTGGCACAATGGATAAAGTACCAGCTCTGAAATCCAGTATCAAATACTTACTAGCTATGTTAACCTGGGCAACAAAATTAAACCTGTTTACCTCAGTTCCTCATGTATAAAATGAACTGAAGAAGGAAATGGCGAACAACTCCAGAATCTCTGCTAAGTAAATCCAAGATGAGTGAATGGAGAGTGGATGACCGAAATAACTCAACAGCAAAACAACTCCCTGTTAGCCACTTGCTCTGCAGATTTCAGTTCACAAAGTTCTTGATATTTGGGACAGAAATCAGAGCAACTGCAGGCTTGAACATCCGTTTTCTCCTTTCCCTTGGTAGGAGACGGCAATCCTATATCTTCTGTATCTTCCTCTACCCCCAGAATGATTTGGAAAATAGTCTCTGAGGCAACTGGATGGCACAGTGGGTAGAGCCCTGGCACTCAAGTCAGGAAGACCCAAGTTCAAATGTGACCTCAGATACTTAATACTGACTAGCTGTGTGACTCTGGGCAAGTAACAACCCCAAATACATCAGCAAAAAAAAAAAAAAAAAAATGACTGAAAAAAAAGTTTTAAAAGTAAGTTAAAATGCCATAAATCCAATGAAAGCTATCCCATGCCTTGTTTTTTCCAGTTTTACTTTCCTACAAATCATTTACCCATTTCTTTCTACTTTCTCATTTTCCCAATATTTTTTTTCCAAGTCAATTATTCCTTGCTCATTCACAAAGAATAAGCAGGAATGATTTTCAGCTCACAGTTTCTTAACAATCAAATTCCACCATCAGGCTTTATTGGAAGAATATCACAGAAAGGAAAAATCAAAACAGGGAGTGCTGGGGTCAATGTGATATCTCCACTGCAAAATTATCCCTATTCTCTATATACAGTTCCAATAATGCTCACCTTATCCCTCTTGTAGGCTGGCATTGGCTCTATGTAATATGACATTCCTCTTCTCACATCAGCAGGATTGGTGTAAGTCCCAGATAAGCTAAAAAAGATGAACTAACCATACCAGAAATGCCTATTGACTTCTAATTTGTCTCAAATTAAAAAAAAAAAACTATTGAATTCCATAATTCATTTATTTTACTCCTTTTTCCAAGCATCTTTCTTTCCCACACAATATTCTATTATCATGACTTATAGAAGTAAAAACAAACAAAAGCAAACAGAAATACAGAATATCAGAGCCAGAAGCGACCTTAGTGATAATCTCATTCTGCCTCTACATTCTCCAAAAGAGAATGTCAGACATTTTGGTAATCCAGTCAACAATATTTATAGGATTTACTGTATTTCATGCTGGAATCATCTTTCTAGGACACAGTCTTCTCAGTTCCTTCTCATAAAGCTACAACTGAGCATATGGTCAGAAAAACTCTTGCTATCCAGAAAATTTCAAAAGCACTAGTACAGTTGCCCCAGATGGCTTCTCTAGCAGGACTTCTCTTATTCATTTAAACAGCCTCTGTCCAAATGCCAAACAAAATTGAAAGCCTAAGAAGTTTTTTTAAAAGAATAGAGTAATGCAATATGACTATTGGAAAGGAAATCTAGGGTAATAATGAGAAAACTTCTCGTCCAAACAATATCCATCTCAAAATTTAACGTGATCATTTGCTGAATTTATGATTTTGTTTCTGAGAGCTACTTCTACTGATGTACATTATAAATCCTTTATGTCTTCCCATGCAACATTATTCTTGTCACTTGTTTGTAAAGGTCCTCTTCAGGAGAACTACAAATATACTGGAAGTCATTACTAATATGACAGTAAGTATCTTTTGATTAGTAAGTATCAGTTAGTATCTAGTATCTTTTGAAAATTGGTATATGATCTGGATTTACTTCTATTGTATCTCACTATATAATTGATTTTCCTTTCTTATGAGATGTTATTGATAATATTTTATACCATTTATCACATATCTGTGATGTCTAGTAACATGTTATATTCCTGTATTCCAAACACTATGTGATTTCCTTTTTTCATTTCTATCCTTTAGTGTAGTATAACATTTTTTCCCTTTAGTCTTTGGCATTTTTAGGTTCTCATACAGGACTGAACTATATTCCAAAAATAATTTAGACCTATTTTTCTCCTCAGTTGGGATAGCTCATTGTTCATCTTTAATGTCTGACAGAGATATAAATATTTATAGACTAATTAAATAAGCTACTCAACCAAAATGCACATTATAATCTGGACAATAGCTATTTGCTTAATTTGTTTTTCCTATGTGGTTGGTCTTTCAAAATTATACATATAAATATATATATATATCTGATATAATTATAATCTTTATATAATTAACTTACTGCTTATTATTGATCTTTAGAACATAATTCTATGATCTCAATGTAATGGGTATTTAAAAATGTTTTTGAATGAAGAAATGAATGTTTCCTATCCAGACTAATCTTCAAATAGTTTTAACTTCCTGAAGCCACCTTATAGCCACACTGACTTACTTCTATTTTTGCTGATTTTCCTATAACCTAAATCACTCAGATATTAACCATGAAATGATATTTATTTCAATGTAAGACAATAAAGTTTCTGAGGTTTATGTCACATTTTTGGAAAATATGTCAAAATTTAAAAATAGGTTTGCAGCTACGTAATGTTGGATACAAGGTTCATTTGCCTTGAAAAGGAAAATGAAGGCAATACCATGACATCTGTCTTCTCGTAGTTGAAAAAATGTCACCTGAAAAACAGTTCTGTTGGGATCCATAAGGAAGAATTTGAATCACTATATGAGGGACTTAAGAGGTTTTTTAATTGAATTGGATTCTTTCAATTCTGAGATTCAGAGATTCTTGAATTGGCAGGGTTCAGCTTTCCAGAGGATTATAAAACAAAGCTATCTTCCTAATCCCTGCATTTGAAAAGTTTACCACAATGTTAGCGAAAAAATCATTCATTAACAAAGGTAACAAAATTTTATCTTTAAAATTCCCTTATGATAATTGTTATCTTGTTCAGATATTACAGTGGTGAAATCTTTAAAGCATGAGGTTGCCTCCTAAAAAGCAAACTGGAGAAAATACCAAGACAGGCCATGGGGAAAAGTTGTGAGTACATGAAATTTGAATGGTTGATATGGTTCATTGAAACTCTTGTTTACTTTTTATAGTACTCAGTTTTAAATTATAACTCATGCTCACATCAAAACTATTTTGTTCCTTAAAAATAGTAATATTTTAATGCCTTGTACCCCAAGTCTCAAGTTAGAAGCTGAGATAGTGGAAGTAGCAGAAATAGAAACTGTTGCTTAAGGACATGGTGACTGCCCATCTAGGTTTGTTGGTGCAAACCTGTCCATCAAGATGGGACAGATCAGTTCATTTTTCCACCGTGTAGGATGACTGCTGTTTGGGACAAAGTGTCATAAGGAATAGGCATGTTAAAATGCTACCTTGTCCACTCAAATAACAGTGCCTTATATCAATAATTCAATCTTCATGTCACATTATATTGCCACAGACATGAAAGGCACAATACTGTTGTGCCTCTGTGAGACCAGTGCTTGGGTGTGTGTGTTTTCTCTCTCTCTCTCTCTCTCTCTCTCTCTCTCTCTCTCTCTCTCTGTCTTTTTCTTTATTCTCTCTCTCTCTTCTTCTTCTTCTTCTTCCTCCTCCTCCCTCCTTTCTCTCACAGTCAAAACAAAAAATTTCTCCTACAGTTGTTTTTTGCAATAATAGTTTTTGCAATATTATATGGAACCAAAATGCAAAACAATTCTGGTTTCACAAAATTGTGTCCATATCTATATTTCTTTTTCTTTTGAAATTCAAGTTTTAAAAGTAATCCAATGTTAACTTAGATATTTTCACCTACCAATTTAGGTTATGACTCCATTATTATGAGATAATACAAGAGCAACATCAATTATGTCATCTTCTGCAGATTTAGTGCTTTCTACTCAGCAATTACATAATCATAATTTATGACTCAAAGGTGTAATGACTTATTTAGATAGAAATTTTTTTTTGTTTTTGTAAGAATAATGTCAAATATTTTAGAAATGTCACTTTCTAAGCACATTGTTTTCCATTCTACTGAATACGTGAATTCAATCAGGTTCATCCACATTAAAATCTTTCATAATATTACTATATATTCACCACCAAGTATAATCTATCACCCATAATCCATTTGATTTTCTGTGATTGTGAGATTCTTTCTTTAATATTGGTTTAAAAAAAGTCTATCCTTCATAACACCATAATCAGTCTCATATTGTTTTGCTTCAATGATCACCCTCTTACATGCCCTAAATAACTAATTAGATCTCTCCTCCCATATTCCCCTCTACCTGACCTGAACACCAGGCTTGCAATTCCACTTTCTCTTAATTAAGATTTCTTCTTTCTTGTTCTCCAGTTTTTTAATCTTGCTTGAAAACCTGGCTGGCATTTGAGTCTACACCTTTTGCTGAGAAATTGAAGTCTTGCTCTGTATGCTCATCATAACTAGTCTGCATTTATTCCATTTGCCCTCAGTCTCACAATGCAGAATAGTTGGCATATTTAATTCTATTGAAGAGGCTGGAAAAGTTTTTTTTTTCTAAAATCATATAATTAAGGATTTTCTTCCCACTCTGACCTGACCATGTGAAGACCAAATAAATATCTTTGGAATCTAAAATCTTCTCCAGAGAAATTTAGTAAGTGTATAAGAAAGGCTCTTATCTCATTTCAAAAACTCCCATGACATTCACCTTCCTACTCTAAGATGGTTATTCAGTTTTAGTCTGGACTTCTTGTGTGTCTTGGAAAGCTTTTAACACATACTTTTCTACAAACATCCAACCCTTTTACATTTCTAATAGAAATAAAATGTCTTCTCAATCCTCACTGAAATGCATTAGCTTCTACTACAAAAAGTAACTTAACTAATGGGCTTCAGAATGCTATTAGGAGTTTTTCTTTTAAACTTTTTATCCTATCCTCCTTTTCATGCTATAAACTAGCAATATTATCAGAAAAAGAAATGTCATTATAGTATTCATTCCTCAACATTTATAAAGTCAAGCTGAGTATGTGATCTCCTATTTTTTGTCTCTATATGGGAATAATACTCCTTTTTGTCCTTGTTTCTTTTTCTTTTTTTTTCCAAATGTAGTATAAAAAAGGAGATATTACTATTTTCCTCTGTTCCTCCTCCTGTATTACAATACAATTCTGTATTACATAGAGACTTGTGGCATTCATACACAGAAACAAATATTGACTTAAATTAATTTCCATTATTTTTAAAAAATGATCCAATGAACTGTAATAAATATGCTCATACCATAAATAACTTACTGTGAAATAGTTATTTCCTATATGTTTCTTAAATATTTGGAATCTGAGGGAATGTTGAACTACTCCTTGTTCACCATGAACACATATAGGCTTTCCCTCTATGCATTATAAATCTCTTCTTTAAAGTTCATTAAATCCATGTCATATATCCAATCAAAAATATGATAGTTCTTATCTACAGATCTCTAGGAACTCTACTTCTTTCTTTAATGAGATGACTCATAAACTTTTTTTTTTCAGTTCAGTTTCTTCCTTTATACTAGGGAACTTCAATATACATATTAACACTATAAAACATCCTTACCTTCTAATTCTTCAATTTCCTTATTTCCTATTACCTAGTACTCCATGACAACTACACACAGAAATGGCCGTACTCTTTATAATTTCATGACCTTCAAATGTTCAGCTATCATGCTTATGAACTTTGAAATCCCTTTCTCTGATCACAGAAAACTATTGAGGAAGTCAAAAAACTTCTGATCAAATCTACTATAAATCTACATTATCTGATTTCCACTAGGATTTCACTACAGTGAAGAAGATCTTACAATTTCAAAATTGACACACTTGCCACAGGATTTTTACTGACTCCACATCACATATCAAATTTCTTATAATTCCCCTTCACCCCTCTTTCCACTGAAAACTTTGTGTCATATTCCATTGGGGGGAAAATGATGTCATTGAATAAGAGCTTCCTCTTCTCTTCCTCTTCTCCTGAAGATTTCCTCTTCAGGATTCTGATACTGTCTGCCTGTTCACCCTGTCACACATCTTCCCCATGTGGAGTCATATTTTTCTTTGTGAAGAAGTTGTACCATTCCATCTTGTCTTCTCCAGCATATTGCCCCCTTTCTCAACCCCAAACTTTCACGTATCTCTCATGTTTCCTTTTCTATTGGCTGCTTCTATACTAACTACAAATTCATGTATTTCCCATACTCAAAATTTGCTTGCTTGATCCATCTAACCTCTTGTAGCTATTGCCCCATATCTTTCTTCACTTTGGGTGATAAACTCATTGAGAAAGTCATCTACAAGAGATAGTCCCACTTCCTCATTGTCTGGCTTCATTCAAGTGAAACTTTTCTCTCCAATATTACTAAGGATCTTTGAATCCTTATGGCCTTTTCTCAATCCTCATTCTTGAGGATTATAGCTTTTGACACTATCATTCTCTTTTTGATAGAACTTCTAGATTTTTGTGGTACTGCTCTCTGCTGTAGTACTCCTCTCTTCCAACCTATATAACCTGCTTTTTAGTGTCTTTTGCCAAATAGTAATTTGAGTCATATCCACTGCCTGTGAGGGTCCCATAGGACTGGATAATGGGTCCTCTTTTCTTTTTCCTTATGGTATTTCTGTTGATGGTCTCATCAGCTCCCTTGCATTCAGTTATCTCTATGCCAAATTCTTACAGCTACCTTTCTGCTTAGTCTCTCCAGGCCAACTTCCAACTGTCTATCGGACACCTTAAACTGGATTTGATAAATATATCTTGTGTTCAACATATTCAAAGTTGAATCATTATCTCCTCACTCTCTCCCACAAACCCCCCATACCCTTCCCATCTCCCTAACTTCCCAATTACTGTTACTGATGCCAGTGCCCTTCCCATAACATGGGCTACCTACTTAGCTGTCACCCTAGACTTCATTTTCTGTCATTACCCGTTTCCAAACTATTGCCGAGGTCTGATGATTTTACTTTTGGAACATATCTTGTATGTTTTCTTTCTCTCCTATGACAGTTACCATCCTGATGCATGTTCTCATCTCTTCACATCTGGATTAATGCCATCACATGTATTGATCTCCCTGTCAAAAATTCACCTTCCTCCACCCATCCTCCACTCAGCTGCCAAAGTGGTCTTCCTAAACTGTTGGTCTGACAATGTCATTCCCCGTCACCTCAAATATAAAATTCTCTGGTTCTAAGGAGTGGAACAAAGAAGGAGAAGTAAAGCCAGGAAGCAACTCGAGTTTTCCAAGTTTCCCTCAAAAAACACACAAAACCAAGCCACTGAACACAGACTGATAGAAGGGAGTGGAACCTGTCCATGGGTCCTGGCTCAGTAGAGGAGCAGATGAATATGGCAGGTTCCATTCCCAGTGCAGAAGGCAAACTTTGGGAAGCCAGCAGGCAAAGCTGCCCCTGCGAGTACAAGGGGGCTCAGAGATGCACAGGAAGCTTGAGACAGCACTCTCTTTATCTCAGGAGCAGAGCTCAACCATAAAAATAAAAAAAGAGGGAATACCAAAAGAAAAAGAAAAAAAATGAGAAAGAAACAGAAAATAATCTTGATGATAGAAAGCTACTATGGCAACAGGGAAGACCAAAGCACCAACTCAGATGAGTACCAAATGTTAACAGAGGAAATCTCAAAGAGTGATATAAATTAGTCTCTAGTCCAAAGAGGCTTCTTGGAAAGGCTCAAAAAAGACTTTAAAAGGCAAATAAGAGAGATAGAAATAAAAATAAGAAAAGAAATGAGAGAGATGCAAGAGAATGTCAACAGTTTGGAAAAAGAAAGGCAATTTCTTAAAAAAATACAATTGGCTAAATGCAAAAAAAAAAAAAAAAAAAAAAAATCCAGTGAAGAATATAGTAATAATTAAGAGCTATTTTGCCCAATTGTCTGGCAAAAAATCCAAGAATCTATCCAAAATGGATGAATAATTAAAACCATATAAATGGCTCAGATTACCAGAATTCCCATTTTAGAAAAAGAAATTGAACAAGTCATTAGTGAACTTCCTAAGCAAAAAATCTCCAGGGCCAGATGAATTCATAAATGAATTCTACCACACATTTAAAAACAATTAATTCCAATATTATGCAAACTAATTGGAAAAATAGGTAAACAAGGAGTCCTCCCAAATTCCTTCTATCACATAAATATGACACTTATACCTGAAGAGGCAAGTGCAAAGACAGAGAAAGAAAATTACAGACCAATCTCCCTAATGAATATCGATACACAATTTTCAAAAAAAAAAAAATATAAGGAAAGAGATTACAACAACTTATCAGCAGAAAAATATATTATGACCAAGTGTGATTTATACCAGGAAGGCAGGATTAGTTCGATATCAGGAAAATAATTACCATAATTGACCATATCAATAAAAAAGCAACAGAAATCATGATAATCTCAATTTATGCAAAAAAAAAAGCTTTTAACAAAGTATAACACCAAGTCCTATTAAAAACACTACAGAATAGAGATAAAGAAAACTTTCTTTAAAATAATAAGCAGCATTTATTTAAAACCAATTGCAAGCATCATTTGTAATGGAGAGAAGCTGGACAGATTCTCAATAAGGATAGTAGTGAAACAAACATGCCTATTATCACTGCTACTCTTCAACACTCTACTAGAAGTGCTGGATTTAGTGATAAGAAAAGAAAAAGAAATTAAAGGAATTAAAATAGTCAATGAGGAAATGAAACTATCATTTTTTGCAGATGATATGTTGATATACTTAGAGAATCCTAGAAAATTATCCAAAAAAAATTGGAAAAAATTAACACCTTTAACAAAGTTTCAAGATACAAAAGAAAAGCACATAAAGTCGTATCTATTACTGACAAAGCCCATCAGCAAGAGAGAGAAAAAGAAATTCCATTTACAATAACTATTTAAAAGATAAAAAATTTGGGGTATCTACCTGCCAAGACAAAGCCAAGAACTGTATCAACACAACAAAAGATTTCTCACACAAGTAAAGTCAGATCTCAACAATTGGAAACATGGCAATTGCTCATAAGTAGGCAATGACAATTCTGCCTAAATTGATTGACTTGTTGATCATACAAAACTGCCAAAAATATTTTCTATAACTAGGGAAAAAATAACAAAATTCATCTGAAAAAACAAAAGGGAAAGAACATCAATGGAAATAATGAAAAATATATATATATAAAATGGTGACTTAGTATCAAAACTAAAACTATATTATTATATAGTATCAGTCATAAAAATCATTTGATACTGGCTAAGAAATAGACTGGTGGATCAGTGGAATAGATAAGATGCATATGACACAATAATCAACGCATATATTAATCTAGTATTTAGTAAACCCTGAACCTCCAGCTTCTGGAATACGACCTCATAATTTAACAAAAATTGCTGGGAACACTGGAAAATATATATATGAAATTCAACATAGACCTCCATCTCATACCCCATACCAAAATAAGGTCAAAATGGTACATGACTGGGGCATAAAGGATGATACTATAAACAAATGAGAAGAGCAAGGAATAGTTTCTCTAGCAGTTCTTTGGAAAAGAAAGGAATTTATGACTAATGAAGAACTATAGAACACTATGAAAAGCAAAAATGACAACATTGACTACATTACATTTAAAAGATTTTGTACAAATAAAACAAACAGAAACAAGATTAAAAGGGAAGTTTATAACTGGAAAAAAAAAATCTTTACAGCCAGTATTTCTGGTAAAGGTGCCCTTTTAAAACTATATAAAGCACTGTGTCAAATTTATAAGAGTATATGTCATTCCCCAATTGATAAATGGCCAAAGGATATGAACAGACAATTTTCAGATGACAAAATTAAAGCCATCTGTAGCATTATGAAAAATAATGATCTAAATCACTATTGATTAGTGAAACATAAATTAAAACAACTCTGAGGAACTGCCTCATACCTCTCAGATTTGCTAAGATGACAGGAAAAAATAATGATAATAATTGGAGGGGATACAGGAAAACTGTCACACTAATACATTGTTGGTGGTATTGTGAAATGATCCAATCATTCTGGAGAACAATGTGGAACTATGCCCAAAGGGCTATAAAACTGTATATCTTTTAACTCAGTGGTGCCACTCCTGGGTCTGCATCCCAAGGAAATCATAAAGGAGGGCAAAGGACCCACATGTGAAAAAGTTTGTAGCAGCTCTTTTTGTGGTAACAGGAAATTAGAAATTTAATAGATGCCCATCAATTGGGGAATGGCTGAATATGTTGTGGTATATGAAGGTAATGGAATATTATTGTTCTATAAAAATTATGAACAAGCTGATTTTAGAAAGACCTTAAAGATTACAAAAACTGATGCTGAGCAAAACAAGCATTACCAGGAATACATTGTATACAATAATAGCAAGAAAGTCCAGTGATCAACTATGAAAGCCTTGGTTCTTCTCAGTGGTTCACTGATCCAGAGGAATCCCAGTAGACTTTGAAATTGCCTTTTGCATCCACAAAATGAACTATGGATATTGAATATAAATCAACACATACTATGTTCACTTCTTTTTGTTTGTTTCTTTTTTCTCTCCCATGGTTTTTCTCTTTTGTTTTGATTTTTCTCTCCCAATAGAATTCATAAAGCAATGTGTCGTGCACATATATGTATAGATAGATAGATAGAAGAGCTTTGAATGAAAGAGGATTATATGTGTGTGTGTGTGTGTGTGTGTATAATCCTCTCATTCAATACACATACATATATACATATGTGTGTATGTGTGTGTGTATATATATATGTATACATATACATATATATATACACACACATATATATTTAAAATCTCTCATTCAAAGCATTTCAAACCATGATCTCTATATATATTTTTCCAATTTTCTTAAAGCTTATACCTCACAATGTAGCATCAGTCAGGTCAGTGGTTTTATTGCTCTTCCTAAAATACTCTTATTTCTCAACTTCAAGCAGTTTTGTTTACTTCCCCCCCACCCTCAGGAATGGGATTATATTCATCTTTACCTTTACCTCATGTCTTTCCTTGGCTTATTTTAATTTCTAACTAAAAGGTCACCTTTTGCTTGAAGTTTTTTTCCCCCAATTTTCTGTAATTCTAGTGTATTGTCACTATCAATTAGCTACCAATTTATCCTGTATATATGTTGGCAAATAGCTGTTTGCATGTTGTCTTACTCATGAAAATATGAGTTCCTTGGGGAAAGAGATTGTCCTTTGCCTTTCTTTGTATTTCCAGAGCTTAATGCAATGTTTAATACCTAGCAAAAACTTAATAAATATTTATTAACTGATTTACTATCAATTATTTTCTTCTTATTTGATCAAGTCTTATAATTTCATTGATTAGGAAATTCCATGTGAATAAAATCTCTTCACTAAAGTAGATCAGCAACAGATCTCTAAGTTACTTTCAAAGTTACCTAAGAAAGTGATGATGAGGTGATTTAAGCAGGGACACATTAACAATATATTTCAGAGGCAGGACTTGAGCACAAGTCTAAGTCTGAAGTCTATCCTCTATCTAATATGCCAGGTCTCCTCTCATTCTGTATGTGTATATGAAAAAGTTTCAATATTGTAATGCAAAATAATAAAGAAAACATATGGCATATAATGAAGAAAACCAGAAAAAGGATGGTTTGTCTGGTTTCCCTTAGCTGTATTCCCCAAGCTGTATGCTTGAACCATAATGTTTACCAAAACAAAAATGCTTATTTTTCAAAATAGAAATTAATTTCTATTTTGTTTCTTAATATTAGTTTTATAATTTGAAATGAAAAAGAATAAAGTAAATCAGTGCTGAAAGAGATGTGATTATCACTTAGAAATTACTGATTATAAACAAACTTGAAATGATATATGATACAGATTTTGTAATTTTATGTTTACTCAATGTTCAGTTCAATGACCTATACATAGAAGTCATTTAGTAAATGGCCCTTTTTAATATTTAACTGAATTAAATTATAGGATTATAGAATTCTTTGTACCTATTATCTTTAAAATTGGTAGTGACCAAAGGAAAAATTTCAAGAATTAAACATTCAATTTATTTTTTTTTTTAATTTTCAACCGTCTACCGAAGGAGAAAACTATCAATATCAATTTAATTGAAAACAGTTTTTTTTTTTTTTGCAGGAAACACACTAGCAAGTCAGAACTTGATATCAAGACATCATTGGATTCATCTTTGATTACTGAAATTAAGTGATTTTCCTGATCCCCTTATTGCAACGTGATTTATTGACCTAAGTAATCAAAAGGATTAATCTATCATGATGAACTATTTTCTATGAAGAAAACAATTTGAAATATATTTCATATTCATAATTTGAAATATATGTTAGTTCCCAGTTGCAATTATCTTCACTTGTTTGTTGATCAGTAGAGGAAGGAACAAGATGGGGAAATCAAAGCACTTGTCAAACCTTAAAAGCATCATATAAATACAGATGATTGTTAGAGGAATCATAAAATGTTAGACTTAGAAGTTCCCTTATACATCATCTCTTTCAATCACTTCATTTTATGGGTGACAAAAGTCGGACCCTAGGTCTGGAAATAAATAATTTTAAAGTTACATAAATATTAAGTGTCAAAGCCAGTATTTACATTGTTCTGACCTCAGGAAAGTAGAGAAAGGCTACGAAAACTGAATCTGGAGAATTCTGCTTTCCATGTCTCAAAAGTCACTTTTCCTCAAGGGAAATTTTTGAATTTTACTCTCAATAGAATTACCTCAAAGAGGGAATGGCATAAACAATCAGTTGAATATAGAAATCAGTCTAATCTTTGGAAAAGTAGGAGAGAAAAAAAATAAAAGAAAGGAGAGAATGAAAGAAGAGAGGGAAGACTAGAGAAAGCCTGTTAGAAGCATAACACTTTTGAGAATAGACAGCATGAAAGGAAAAAGTAGAATCAACAGGGAAAATAGGATGGAGTATTCATAATTGTGAATAGAAGTCATAATTGTAAAAAAAAAAATACTGCAAGGATCTCTAATAAAGACATCACTTCTCAAATATATAGAGAACTAAAAAAAAAAAAAAAGAACAATTCTCCAATTGATAAATGATCAAAGGATATGAAGAGGCAGTTTTCCAATGAAATAAGAAAAGCTATGCATAGCTATTTGGGGAAAATGTTCTAAATTATTATTGATTACAGAAATGCAAATCAAAACAATTATGAAGTCCCACTTCACACTCATAAGATTCGTTAATATGACAGAAGAGGAAAATTATAAATGTTGAAGGGGATGTGAGAAAACTGGTACACTAATATACTGCTGGTAGATTTGTGAATTAATCTAGCCATTTGGGAGATCAAATTAGAACTAAGTCCAAAGGGCTACAAAACTGTGCATATCCTTTGATTTATCATGCTATTACTAGGTTTATAGCCCAAAGGCATAAAAAAATAAAAAGACCTATATGCACAAAAAATACTTAGAAAAATACTTTTCTGATTGGTAAAGAATTGGAAATTAAGAGGATGTCCACAAATGGGGAATGGCTGACCAAGTATAATATACAATTTCAATGGGAAATCCTTGTACTATAAGAAATGACAAACAGGATACTCTCAGAAAAACCTGAATTGATGCAAAGTGAAATTAATAGAACCAGGAGAATGACATACAGAGTACCAGCAATATTGATCAATTGTAAATGATTTAGCTATACTCAGCAATACAACAATCCAAGACAGTTTTGAAGGACTTATGAAGAAAAACTATCCATCCTAAAGAAGAAACTAGAGAAGAAGCATTCAGATTGAAACAGGAGTTTTTAAAACTCGATTTTTCTTGTTTTATTTTTTTTGATCTGTTTTCTTAACAATATGGCTGATATGGGATTGTGTTTTCGATGTCTCCCCACATCTAACCCCACATGTTTCCCTTCTCCATGAAAGGGAGTAGAGGGAGAAAGAAAAATTAGTACTCAATTTTTAATGTTAAAAATTATTTTTACATGTAATTGGGAAAATACTAAATAAATATTTTAAATAAATAAGCATATTGAAACAAAAAAAGACTCTCTTTTCTTGATCTTATTGTCATTAATGATTTCCTTTTCTCCCCTTGGTTTTAAGTACCTTCTTCTACACAAAATAAGAATACATCATTATAATTTAAGTACAATTCATTTGTATTAATACATTAATCTCCAGATCCAATTTATATCTCAAGGCTTTGATTGTGGTTTCAAAATTTTAGTCATTTGTTAAAGGAATTTCTGGAAAAGGCAAATATGTTGGAGAATATTCTCTTCTTTGGGATTGTTGGTTGAGCCTTAATACTGGCTTTAATATATTTCTATGTCTAACCCAAAATTATAAAAGAATTTAGTTATAATTTTATTTTATGAAACACATCATCTATTTGGGCCTTTCTAAATGGTAAAGAGAAAAGGCATGCTCACTGCCTGAAAATGGATGTCAGTAATTCTCTCTAATAATTCTGCAGACCCATTTCTATTTTCCTAGAAAAGCAAATAAATAAACTCTAAATGCATTGTCTCTTTTGATGGGTAGTTCCTGAGTATAGAGGAATATGTCTTGATTTCATAAATCTAGAATTATCTTTCCTAATCACAGGTCTACTTGACTCACAACTCTCCTCTTTTCCTAAACATTTCTCCTCTGCTTTTATTCTTCTGCCCCAAGACTCCTAGAAGATAGGAAACAAGGTATCATGGTACAAAAAAAAAAATCTCTAAAGTCAAAGAAATCAGATTCAAATGCTGAATTAAATGCTATCTGTAGCCTTAAGTTACTTAAACTTATTGGATTCATTTCTTTTTTAATTTGTTTGTTCTGTTTGGAAAATGAAGCAATTGTATTAAATGGCTTCTAAAGTTCTTCCATCTCTATTTGCAAATCTTGTCATTCAAACTAAATTTTAGGATTTCAAACTTATGACACTGTTTTTGGTGTGGTTTTCCTCATTCCACAATCCAGTGTCACAATGTTAATCACTATATTAATATCACCTTGTATCCCAGGAATAGATATTTCTATAGCCTACCACCTAATTAGAGCCAGGACATTTGGAATTGGGGATCCAAAGCAAAGAGATAGCTGCCAGGTCGATATTTGATCAGGAGTATCATGCACTATGATTAGATAAGGCTCATAAACTTGGATGAGAACACATGAAGCCTTTATTTCTTTTGTAATCCTATGGATTTTATTTTCCACATTTAAATTATTATTATGAGAAGTGATCACTAAACCATGAATTTAGCAAACAATTAAGAAAACTGTCCATGCTGAGTAAAAAAAAAAAAAAAAAAAAGATTGCTGAGATAGGATTACATGGATGAAACAAAGAGTAGTTAAGCTCTGTTGACTGTGGCAAAGGATCATTGAATCACAGAATAGGAAAGGGAATGAACCTTAGATGATTATCTAGTCTGCCACTTCATTTTAATTATGAGGAAACACAGGTCCGCAGATGCTGAGTAGCCAATAGCTACACAGAAAATATATTAGAAAGACAGGATTTGAACACATGCTCTTTGACTCCAAATTTAATACAATCTGCACTCCTCCTATTGGGACATCAAATATAGAACTCCTGTGTTAGTCATCAGTGTGAGAGGCACAAGAGAACAGCATTAGCACCAATTACAATGGTCCATAATCACAAGGATAAAAAAAGCAAAATTGGGGGAAAATACTAAAAATTGGTTTGATACCCTAAGAAAATAACATTAAACCATTTATGTAAAATGCCTATGATTAATTTTATTGTCCCTCACCTGGAATAACAGATATTATAGAAAATATTTCAAGTTAACTTTAATGTCAGTTTATTTGACTTAAATTCAAATGTTTTACATGTACAAGCTAATTCTACAGTAAAGCAATAAAACTGTTTGCATGAGCCATTCTTTGTAAAACTCATCATTTAGAGCCTACTCTTGTGCTTGGACAGTGGCAAATTTTAGTCTAGAGCTTTCTGCTTATGAATAATGTTCATTTTCTAATATTTGTTACCATATGTAAAAACTAATAAAGTAGTATTTAATCAGGTAAATATTGATTTACTTCTTTCCTTTATGGTGGGGACAAGATTCCTCTCCTCCCCACAAATCTGCCCATTTCTTCTATATGTTATTATGATAAAAGTATATCGGGTCAAAATTTAAACTACTATGATTATGGTCTTGATAATATTCTCTATATAAATTCAAAAACAAAAAAAATATAGGTTTGTGTAAATCTCTATACTAATCAGAAGACTTGCAGAAACATGTTTATCATTTGCTATTCCTCATTAATCCTTTTATACTGGCTTTCACAGCTAACATGATGTAATTTTTTTATGGATTTGGGGGTAGATAGAAAGCCATAAACTGCATGGTGAGAGTGGGAGCAACAACATGAGATCTTTCCTGCTATGTTAGTTTTTTCCATGCTTACAAGTGAGTGTAGTGCTTAGAATGAATATTCTAAAACTAATCCAAAATTTTAATATTTATAAAGTTTATTATTTACAAAAAACATGAATCAACTGGAATGTTAAATATAAACTTTGTGAAAATATACTTTAATTCTCCTGGAATCATTCCATTCATGTCCAATTACTCCTGAAAGAAGGCAAACAAAGAAATCATTTTCTTTCAATTGTTTAAAATATAGGATGCAATCACTGGGAAGTCTCATATATAATGTAAAATCCCTGGGTAGAACAGAGATGTGTTCGCTAAAAAGATCAAGATGAAGGCAAATGGAAGCAAATTGATTGAGGTTCTCAATTTTAGCTAATCTGAACCTACTGGTCTTGGTAGATAAGATACTCAAGGCAAACGTAGCTATGATTTGAGAAGATCACAATGAAACAGTCTATTTGAACACAAAAAGCCTACCAACAATCTCCTGACTTGGCAGTTTCCAAGAAGCTTTTGGTTACTAAGCTTATACTTCCAAGAGTTTTCTTAAGCTCTTTGCTCAACTAATAATCTAACAATT
The DNA here is from genome assembly GCF_016432865.1 of Antechinus flavipes. Classification (NCBI taxonomy): domain Eukaryota; kingdom Metazoa; phylum Chordata; class Mammalia; order Dasyuromorphia; family Dasyuridae; genus Antechinus; species Antechinus flavipes. The sequence goes on from NC_067403.1 coordinate 34,503,411, forward strand.
TCATACAACTACTGGCATAGCAAAGTGTTTTTCATTTTGTTTTGTTTTTTTATTTGATTGTCAGAATATCTGCAAGAGTTATATAAGATCGAATCATATTTTCCTAAATTTTTTGAAAAAAGAAAATTAAAACAGAGATAATACTTTAAAACTTGCAAAGTGCCCCAGAAAAGATAAATAAATCCACAGCTGATGAGTGGCAAATGTGGAATATGAAGCTAGATCTTCTCTAAATGTAAGCTCTATCATTTATATACTGCATTACAGTAATTTGTTACATGACTTGTCATTTGCAGTTGGGCTACCTTGTTATAATAATCCTTAATTTATTCCATTTTCCATTATAGCAAAAAAGTAGTACTATTTTGACTATACTAATATTTGTCTTTTTTAAGTAAAAAACTGAGACAATTGGTAATTTTTCTCACACACTCAAAGAAAAAAGGGGATTTTGGGATTCAACATATTCATACTAGTTGTTTGCTTATTTGGAGGGATCAACTAGATATTTTAGTATATTAAACTGTGATTTAAGTAATTGTTTGGATAACAAAAAAAGAATAGTTCTCATCTTGGGTAGCAGATTTACTTCTTTTCTTTTTTTGTTGGGGACAAGATTCCTCTTCTCCCCACAATTCTGCCTTTTTTTTTTCCTATATGCTATTATGATAAAAATATATCAAGTCAAAATTTAAATTAGTACTGTTATGTCCTTGGTGGTAGTCACTATACAAATTCAAAAACAAATAAAGAAATATAGGAATGTGTAAATCTTCATGAAGAAACTTCTTTGGGTCTAGAGAATGTGGCATTGATAGAACAGTAGAAAGAGGGTGCTTTAGATTCATCTCTATTCACAGAATATATTAGCTTCCTCTGAGAAAATATTTTATAAGTGGTGGATTTTCTTTATAATCTGATCAACTAAAGCCAACTGCCTAATTCAGTTTATTCACAGGTTGGTCCAGACATACAAATCTCCTGTTACAGTTAATTGACATACCAGAAAACACATAGATCTGACCCCAGGTCCAAGTAAATGAATCTTAAAGGAAGCACAGTAGTCCACACACGTGGACAAGAGGGGAAACTATGCCGACACAGTCGTTTTATACTGTTGTGTTTACTAGTCTTCAAATACCCAGCTTTCTGTAATTGGAAACATGAGTTCAGTAGACTATAGAATTTAGGGCTCTATGAATGAAGGAAAAAATTGCATTTCCAAGTTGAGGTTCTCTGATTTATAACATAAAGGTCGGGATAAAAGTTCTTAAGGTTCTATCTTACTCTAAAATGCTTTGATTTTATAATTGAACCAACATGGTTGGGCTAATCAATATGTCAAAAGTCTTACATTTCCTTTAATATTAGCTTCTGGAACTTAAGCCATATATACAATTGCCTGAAATAATTTCAGTCTTATTTGATTGCATTATTTTAGATTATGGACTCCTATAGGACAAAAAAGTACATTTTCCTTTTGATTTGAAAATATTATAACCTGTTGGGCTGCATTTATTAATATAATAAATCTAAAAAGAAGGAATCTTTGTTTTGTAGGTGAGGAAATTTAGAAAATAAGACAATAAACATCTATACAAAGAATATACAAATAACAATAATGGGATATACCAATTAGTTCTTTACTAATAAGGAATTTACATTTAAATATATATATGTATATATATATATATACACCATACACATATATTCAAATATAAAGATACATAACTCTATTTCTCTATACATATTTATACATAAAAATCATAAAGGAGAAGACCTAATTAGCAATATAAACAATATATAATTAGTAAATGAATGGCACAAAACTCCCAAAGAATTCTAAGAAAAAAAAGTGAATTTTGATAAAACTGTTAGGTAACGTTTTACAAAAAATCTCACTGATTCCTCCTTCAAAAACTCTATAATTCAGCTAAAAATTGCTCTCTATTGTTTTTTTCCAATACACAGCACTTCAACCTTCAGAAAGCTGTCTCTCAACTACAGAAATCTTTCCTTCCTCATCTTTTGTTCTTCTAATGCCAAACTGCCTTCAGAGCTCAGATCAAAAGCTACCTCCTACATGAGAATTCACTTGTTAGTATTCCCCCTTCTGTAAATAATTTTATATTCGCTTTGTTTATATGTCAACATTTACTTATCTTCACCATGCTGTACATGCCCCCTCTCCTCATACTTTAAGAATATAAACTCCTTGAGATTATGGAATATCTCCTGTTTCTGTATAGCCTCAGGATCTGGCAATGTGCCATGGATATAGTGCTAGACTTTATTTGAGGATACTCGATTTTAAATTCTGCCTTAAAAAACTTCTTATCTTTCTGTCTCTGGACAAGTCCTTATTTCAATTTCCTTATTTGTAAAGTGGATACTATAATACTACCTACTTCTCAGAGTAGTTGTAAAGATTAAGTGAACTTACAACATTTATAAATTGTTTGACACACCTTAAAGTACTATATAAATGTTAATCACTATTTCTAGGGAATTAATAAATAATTGCTTTGTAAATTGAATCTTTTGAGATGAAATCACCATTCTTTACTTTAGAAAAGCAAATAAAGATTAGATAAGAAAAAAGAAGAAGCAATAAAACAGGAATTTCAGAGGAAGATTATCATAAATAAAGCTTCAGAAGCATAAATGTCCATAGTATGTCTAGGGAAGAATGAGACCTTTGGTTGAGAAGAGCAATGGAAAGTAAGATTGTAGATGGATTCTGAATGGTCTTAAATGACAAAAAGCTTTGGATAACTTTAGAATTTATTTTGAATGAATTTTGAAGTCACTTTTTTTAGAATAAAGAAGTGACATGTTCCAAGTAAAACTAAGAAAAAAGTAATGTACTTATTGCATATGAAGACACATTGAAAGACACAGAAACAATCCTGGGAGGTCTTCCAAACACAAGATGTTAAATGTGTAGTAGAATGAAAGGAAGAAAGACTTATATTTGAATAGACAGGCTAATAGTGGAATTCCTTTTTAAAGGTAAGGGAATCTCATGATCTTTTCTGGGGACCACACTGTTATGTGTGTGTATGTAAATTTAATCGGTATATGTTACTATTAAAAGTATAAAGAAATAATCAATTTTATAAACTGCTATGATCCTGTAACATTAGGGGGAAATATCTTCTTGAAAATATCCCACTTCCAAAAATACATTATGAATCCTAAGTGACTTTTATGCCTGGCACAGTCTCATTTCACAAATGCTTGACAGTGGTTGATTGCCAATATGTCAGCACAAAAGTTAATTTCTTATTTTCATTAATACTAAAGATATGTTATTTAACGAATTAAAAAAAAAATCTGGCTTCCAGAGATTCAACTCTAATTGAGCAATAAAAGAAAATTGTCCTTTTTGTAGGTAGGTATCACTTACTAGCCACACAAATGTTCTTAAAAAAAAAAAAAAAAGCTTACTTCCACCCCCTCATTCCAAATCTACCTATTCAAAAGATAGATAACTTGTTAATTAAGTGTCAAGTTCCAATATAACAAAGAGGACCTCTTACTAGTTCTTATTGAAGCAATCCAAAATTTTATTGGAAATAATTTCTGTAAACAACTTGGCAGGTAATCCAGATAGACTTTATAATTATTAAATACTTAAAGTTTTCATATTACCACTCTTTAAAAAGGTAAATAATTCAATTCATAGGAATCAGTGTCACCTACCTTAAGTCCCTCGATCTATATGTGTCAAAGGGTGTGTGTGTGTGTGTGTGTGTGTGTGTGTGTCTATGTCTGTGTCTGTCTATCTGTGTGTCTGTTTCTGCATGTGTCTCTGTGCTTTCATAGATGCAAGTGATTTGGAATATCTTGTCATGCCTAGGAAGAAAATAAGGAACGTAATAGAGAGGCATAATTTTTCAACTAAAGTCTCTATTTAGAAATTTGCACCAGCCCACAATTTTCCTCATACTGCTCACTATTATCTAGCTCCTCTCAGAGAGAAGATTAAAGTAAACACATTAACTAAGACTAATTTCCTTTAAATTTATGACTAAAGTTGATTATTTTTCTTTGTTGAAAATTAGGGTTTTTTAAAATTGAAATCACCCTCTGTCTTTGCCAAATTGACACAGACATCAGCTACTATGTATTTAAATGGCTTTAAAAGCTTAGAAAGTATAGAAATTCATATTGACATTCATTACAAAACAAAATCATATTTAAGACAATATCATCACAAGATGTTAAAATGATTTTATTATATTTGTCTTATATTTTCTGTTCCACTTTCTAGGACTTCATCAAGGGAAAAGTTATCTTGAGAAGGTTATAAAATAAAACTAGTAGAATTGTGTAGATACATATAGATATTGATTTAATTCACAATCAATGTCTCAAAAACTCATTTCTGTCAAATGTAAGAAATCAATTTAATTGGTCACATTTCATAAATCAAAGGAAGTTTTATGCATTCATTGATTTTAGGTGTGTCTATCTATCTATCTACCATCTATAATAGATGTTTCAAATGTAATCTAGCCTCACATATGTATTGTTTTTATTGCATTTGTATTAGTAGTGCATAGAATAGTACCTGGCATATAACAGACAATAAATGTTGATTAATTGACCTATTCATGTAAGCACACAAAAATCCTAAATATCATATATGTGTGTGTGTATGCATTTATCTATAGATAAATATTTTTTTTATTTCACCTACATTGCTTAAATAGGCATAAAGCTATCAAAAATAAGAGTTTCTTAAAAAATCAATTAATATTCTCATTTAACCCCTGTGGGCACTAAACATAATTCAGAGAATATAAAACTATTTTACCTCCCAATCCTGGTCTAAGGCGATTATCATAACCATCAAGAAGTCTGTCTAGAATTCTTGTAAAGATGGTAATGTTATTCTTAGCTTCATCTTCTTGAGGGTCAGCCAGCACCAACCTATAAAGACATTTACAATTCACAAGCTGATAGATGTCTGTTTTTATAGAATGTGAACACTCTGTTCTTACTCTGTCTTTTGATGTTTTACTAAGCTCTACCACCTAAGCTACTAGTGCCACCTTTTTTGTTATCACTACTATAAATACAAATGTATTTACAAACAGTATGGTGAAGAAGCATATCATGTTGAAAATAGATATGACTGTGCTTTGCAAAAGCTTGAAATCAAAAGTTTTCACATTTGTGCTGTTTCATATTTTACAAACCTCCTATTTTCTAAAGTGTCATATCTTCAGATTTGACATAATATTTCAAAATATATTTAAAATATGACAATTGCCCGACAATCATTTGATTAGGTAGTGAAAATAGCCACATGGATTGAAAGTGATAATAAACATATATGTGCTAGAAAAAATTACTCAAAAATTTGAATCTTGAATTGATAAATAGAATTAATTCTACTAGAGAGAAGGAATGCTACATCCTATTGTTTGACATCTTTCCTTTTTTCCTGAAATATTTTAATCCCCCAAATTACATATATCACTTCCTTTATATATGCCTCCACCCAATGGCCACAGAAAATACAATATAGATATGAGGGAAACTCCACTGATCATGCTCAGGGAGTCCTCTGATGTCAGTACTGTGGGGGTGGGCTCTACAACAGATTAGCACTGAACACATTTCCAAAGAGCTGCAGACAGTCTTAAAGGTGCAATAGCTTTAAATCAGTCTACCACAACAGAAATAACTCCCTTTTCAGAGATTAAATTATCCAGCCATTTCCTGAATAGATAATAGAAATAAAATTGCAATAAGCTTACATTCTCTTCACAAAATGGTAGAGTCTTTGATTTTAACCATCAACATCTCTATCAAGAGTGTTCTCAGATCCAAAGGGACATGATTGTAAATCTCAGCTTTTTAATGAAGAACCTCAGATAGATATGAAAAAAAGAACATTTGCTTCACCAGCATTATTTATTCCTAAGCATGATTTAAGATTTACATACCGACCAAAGAATTGGGGGGGAGAGGGATTCTGTTTTTTATTGTTACTATGTAAATATAAAGTTAAGAACAGCAAGGAAATCTATGATTTAATGCAAATTTTTCAACATGATTACAATTTGTTCATTATTTTCAAAGGAAACAGATGATTTTAATTGTATTTGAGAAAGTTTAACTACATGTCAAAAACTACTAAAAATGACATTATCCATATATAAATTGTATGAATGTTACACAGAGACACATACTGACACTAATGTTGAAAGCCACCTTATAGACTAAAAAACACCCAGAAAATTGATAGCTAACACACACACATGCACACACAGACACACAAATAGGCTCACATTGTTATAGGAACAAAGAAAACATTTAACTATGTATACTTCGCAAACATTCAGAAAACTGTGTGTGTGAATTATTTCAGGTTCTGGGAATCTAGAAAGTTTCTACATTGGTTCATTAACTTATTTAAAAATATGTAAGTAGGAGAAGATTGAAATTTCACATAAATATTTACACCAAAATCATATGTTTTTAAATTAATATTTAACTTTTTTCTTTATAGCCAATATTTAAAATAGTAGATTTCTTCAATTCAAAGATTCCTTTCAACATATTTAATTTTTTTTTTAATTGGAAATGTCTTCTTTATCTTGAACTTACCCTACTATATTTTAATAAAGTTATCTACTTAAAGTATCAAAGATTCTTGTACATATAAGTTGGACATCTTGGTTGTTTTTAATCAATAAATAGAATGGTTACATTCAAAATGTATATAAGAATGTTATCATCAGACTAGAATCATAGTTTCTATTATTTTGAAAACAACAATCTAAACACATTCAACTCAATATACCATTCTGATATGTATTTCAAATTATTTAAATAAAATCTAAAATGAAGTTACAAATAGTCACAAATAATCGTATTTTAGAGTAATGGAGGCAATGGGAAATTTAAGCCGTTTTAAAAATAAGTATTTTCTATTAAGTTGTCATTTTGAAAATGGTTGCTAAATTTACAAGATGAAAAACTTGATTAATAAATCAAGCTATTGTTTTATTGTTTAAGAACGTGAAGTTGTCTGCTATCTCCACCTAGAGGTTTAAGAACAAATATCATTTTTGTGGCTGCTCTATTGACCAAAAGATACAAATCCATTAAAATGTATTTTAAATGCTGGCTTTCTATCTGACTTCAATAGTAACAATTTCAAAATTCTGGTAGATATAACACACTTATTCCAGTACCTTCAACCTGATATAATGAGGAGGAGGGGGAGACACTTCCCCAGGCAATTTTTCTTTCAGTGCATTTCTTCCCTTTAATTCTATTTTCTCTCTGTACCGTACTTATTGTTGAAGATGAATAACTAGCAACTTTATATGATCTCTAAAACTCCTAAATTTTCTACAAAGATAGACTTTTTCCCACTCCATCGGAAAATTTCAAACTACATCGCTATCATCCAATGTCTCAATAGTTTTTCCCCCCTAAATTGTTGCTATTCAAGGCAAGCTTTCCTCTTAATTCAAATATAAAATCAGATGAAAACAAAATTCTCACCTTGCTGGTGCCCACACCAAGAAAACAAGAAGGACCAACTGCATAGTGAAGTCTGACAGTTTTCTCTTCATAACTGTTCTTTAAAAAGCCATGAAAAAAAAGAAAACAAACAACAAAACCCTCTCAGAACTACATTCGCTTTCCACCAAGCGTTTAGTCTAAAAGACTGGGATTTTGGTGGAATACCGAGTTGAAGGAGGATGGTGACAAAATTAATGAAGAGAGGCTAGGGAGTGATGGGGGTGGTGGTGCATCTTTGAACACCACGAACAAGTAATCTGACTTTACTCCACTAGGAACTTCGCCTATTCTGATCTTTTGCGAACACCTCGTTTTGTACAAACATGTAATTCCAGGGAACCCAAAGTGACATGTGAGCTGCAGAAGGCAAGGGGAGGAGGGAAGGAAAAGGAGGAGAGAGAGTGTGTTTCATGCTACAACCACCTCAACCCAGGCAATCACCGCAACCTAACGAGGAAGCGGAGGGGCAGCAGACCACCAAAAGCTCGGTTCCGGCATTCCCGGGTTCCTCAGAGTGCACTGCGGTTGTAACACCCCCATCCCCAACTCAATAATCCATTCGCGCTGTTTGGAGACTAGGTCTCAGAAGGCAGCCGGCTGGACTGCTGCGAAACGACGAACGTGTTTGACAGCTGTTCAGTAACTGATGATTACAATCTGAGAAAGGGTAGCGGCTCAAAGGCTAAAGAGGCAGCAGCGATCACGGTGTGCAAAGTTCCAGAATATAAAGAAACCCCCTTAATGTGTCGCTGGGGAGTGGTGGTTGTGAATTTGATTGTTGTTTTCTGAGAATTATTGGGATGGCTATTGGAAAAGGAAACGAAGCTAGAGCCCCCCTTTGCCCGTGGAGAAGAGAAAGGTAGGGTGGGGTTGGGATGAAGTGGAGCAGGATCAAACATGCACATGAGGCGAAGGGGAATGGTCTTCGGTGGAACTAACGCTCGTGACCCTACCTGAAGCAGCCAACAGGACCTGATGTTTCCTCCCTTTGCCCTGATCCTGAAAGAAGGAGGCTGGAGATGGGAAACTTGGAGCGCTAAGGAGAGAGAGAAAGAGAGAAAGGCAGAGACTGCAGCAGTAGCAGTCGTGCAAAGGGAGCTGATTCAGAGTGGGTTGGTAGAAGAAGGAGGACAGAGGAGCAGCAGCCACAGTGGCGGCGGCAGAGGCGGCGACGGCAGCGGCGGCAGCGGGAGGTGGCAGTGGTGGTGGTAGTGGTGGCGGTGGGAGAAGGAGGAGGAGGTGGAATAGGAGGAGAAGGAGGAGGAGGAGGAGGAGGAGATAGCAGCCAGAGGAGGGGGAAGGCGCTGTGCGCACTGGCAGTGGCAGACACGAGCCCGGGCTCTGGGGGGAGTAGGAGGAGGAGCTAGAGCCCTGGGCGGAGGGCTAATTAAGTACACCCGAAAAAACCCGTCCTGTCCCCTCCCCCCCACTCGTGACACTAGCAGAAAAAGGACCCCTCCTCTGGACCACTGCCTGCTGGCTGCCTGGAACCCTGTATTCTAGTGCGCTCATGAGTACGCTGGACAGCTCCCTCCTGCTCCCTTATTGGCCCGAGAGAAGCAGGAGCCAGTACTCCTGGCCCTACTGCTGTGTGCCAGTTGCAGCAGCTGTAGCTTCAAAGGGGCCACAAGGCTTCTAGGAGGGGGTTGTGGGTGGGTATGGGAAGTTGATGTATTGGAAGAAAGATCAGTCTGCAGGGTCCTAGATCCCCGGGATTGCACATATACACAGCCGGCTCCTTCACAGGGGAGCAATGTTGAGGCTGAAGGGTAGAAAGAGTTAAGAATTTTGGCGGATAGCAAAAGCTACCTTTTCTGTGCCATCACCTTACCCCAGCAAAATAAAGTTCAAAGCACCTTACTTGAAGCCAAAGATGAGGAAGTTTATTTTTCTCCTCTGAGTCTTCTTGATGACTAAGTACTCGGCCAATTCTTCCATTAGACTCTGCAGAGGACAGGGGAGCTCTTTAAAGCCCATTAGAGACTCCTGTCCTTTCAGACTAAAATCATCAATGATCTTTCTCTATTTCTATTCTATGTACCTGGGAAAACCACTGAAACCTTTTTCCCAAATTTCTTCCTTCGGACTATTTCCCCTTCCTACTACTTTACTGGGGCTACATTGAATCAACAGTTCCAAAAAGTTTATATTAACTGAGTTATAGAAGACTTGGTGGGTTACTACTGATGCCATCTGATTCAAATATCCATTGGAGAATATTAGAGCAGTATTTGATTTTTCACTCTCTCCTTTATCCAAATGCACATTAAAAAAAAAGTTTCTTAAAAGATGTGTTAAAATTTTCAGTCTTACATCAGGCTATTGTGTATATTTGATCTTACTCCTTTCTACTGTGGTGATAAAATACACATAAAATAAAATACAAAATACATGCATATATAAACAAGCCTTTCTCTTAGGTGAGACATAAAATATGATGCAAGATTAGACATAGCTTACTTAGAGGAAGCAGACTGATGATATTTTTAAATGAAAGAGGAAACATTTTCATATTTAATTGTTCCCTTTCTTCTTTGGATGAGAAAGAAAGAAATAGAGAGGGGGGGAGGGAAGGGAGGAAAAGAGGGAGGAATGGAGAGGGAATGAAGAAGGAAAGGAGGGAGAAAGGGAAGGAAAGAGAGATATGCATTCAAATACAAATTCTTTTGTGATAATTAATATATTAAAATGATGTTGTTTTGGAATTCTACAATCCATTTTTGCTTTGGTTTTGTGAGAAGATAATGGGAGGAAAAAGAGGGAGAATTTTATACTGCAAATATTTTCAAGTAGATCTTTTTAACCTATTTATCAACACTTTCTAAGAATGTTTAAAATGCTACAACCTAAACAAACATTTTATTGTATTTTTAGTCTTCTCTGTGAAAAAGACTATTAACTTTTCTCAATCAGTCTCTCTGATATTATTATTCTCTTCTCTGTTTGCCCATGGTAGCCTAATTGAAATTCACGAGGCTAATATGTATGCCATTTAAGCCATAGAAGCAGGGAAATCAAACTCACCTTTCTGCTTGGCTTGAATACTTCCTACTCTATTCTCCCATTAGTTATGGTTCTTTATTCCTCAGATCCATCGTTACTGTCAAAAAGTGCCCCAATTCACACAGTTTCTATTCTAAAAGAATTTTTTTTTGGTTTTCTTAGTAGTTAATATTGTATGGTACAATTTTACATACACTTATTTATTCAACTATATTTTATTTATTCAACTCTTTATATTTATTTATTTTTTATATTTTATAATATATTTATATTATATTTATTCAACTCATTTTATTTCATAAATATTATTATTTTATATACATTTCCTTATATCATCATATAGAGTACATTTCTGGATTCTAATTTTGAGTTTCATATCTTCATTTTATTTGTATTCTCTAGCAATCTGTCTATCTTGAAGTAAATTTTTTCCCTTATTTCTGTTAGTTTCTTCATTTTTGCTTATGTTGCCCAGCCCATAACAACCCACAACAGCAGAGACTCCTTTACATGAGTCAAAGTTGTATTATGAACCACTGAGAATTTTCTAAATTTCTAACTATAATTATGGTAAAATTTCCTATAGGTTTCAATATGTACACAGTATTAAAAATAAACTCGTCATGCACATTAAAAACCATTTTGTATTCAATGTACGATTGTTTTTATTTTTCTTCTCAAAATATTTAACAAATGCCTTTTTAAGTTAGGTAATGATAGGTAAGAATAGGTTTAAGTAAAAAGGAAATAAAAGAAGTTGCCGATTAAAATATGGTGTGCAGGGTCTCTATGACCCCTCAAAAAAAAAGAAATCTCATTTTATTGTTACCCTCCCAGCCAAATTTTTTATGGTATTGATACGAGTTAATCACTCTCCCATAGGCCTGACAGATTCAACCTGATTCTCTTTCTGGGATAGAATGCAGGTTAACAGCCTGGAATGATGATGCCTGGCTCAAAGCCAGCTTGTGTGGGCTGCAAGTAATTCTCTGCTCTTCCTTTCTGCTCCTAGAGAGTCCTAGGGCAGCCAATCCTGATGAAGAGCTAATTGGTTGCCAACAAATCTACACTATCCCAGGCTCAGGATATATGAAGAACCTTATTTGAGTTCCTTTCCTCTTGATTGGTTTTATGTGATGCTTGTTTTTTTATTTGCCTCCTTTTCTCTATCAGCATTTCTAAGGTGAGTGCTAAGAAGGTGGGGGGAAGAAGACTAACTAAAGAACTGATAAATTCCCTTGCTATATGAAAATTTCCAGCATGTTCCTCCTTATTATTTTAACTTCCAACATGATCCCTCACTATATTTCAGAACAAGAATTTTCTTAAAGGAAATTTTACCATTTTTTTCTTAAGATCCAGCAATCCACAGAGTTTCACATTACTGCTCTAGAGAACAGGTTTGCATGACCAGAGGACTTGCTAAATTTTTAAATTATATAGGATAAACAGTATTTTGATGATGTTAAGCTATGTAGAAAGGCATATAAGCCAATATTGATTTCTTAATTAATAATCCCAAGTAATAATGTTTAAATTATAGAATTGTACATCTATTGGGAATTTTTATGAAAAAGCTCAAAATATTTTCTTTTTGCCTTTTAAATGATTTCATACAGGTTAGTTCTAGATTTTTTTGAAGAGTAAGATCAAAATCACAGAATTGGACAAAAAACAATATATCGTTGGTGATTGTATTCATGATTTTTAATGTGATACATTTTATCTTATTAATATATATGACAAATGCATTCTTATCTTATCTGGCCACATGAAATAATAAAAAAGTACTTTAGAACAAATAAGAGATCTATCATGTTTTGAAGACTTAAACAATGTTTTATATGCTAACCTAGAATTATTCCTAATTAAAGCTGTTTTGACAAAATAATTTTCTTAGATATACATAATGAATTTCAAAAATAGAACAAACTATGTACTTGGAGGTATAACAGTAATCTACTGTTTAAAATATTTCAGTTCTGCCATTTCTGGGAGGTGGATTTAGATAGATTGTACTAAGAAGTCCTCTTTGCCCCAAGATTCTGAAAGAGGGCACAGTTTAAATGTGGAAGGCATTAGTCTTACACACTAATAATTCACACCCTACTCTGTAAAATTAGTGTATCTAGGTCACATTTCATAAGGACTAAATATTTCATGTACACTGGTTGGAATCAACTATGCATATTTCCTTCTTCAAATATAGTGCTGAGGTTTTCTGTTTATAAACCAATTTACACATTTTTCATCCAACATTCAAATCAACACGTTCAACCAAATATTCAGAGAAATCATGTAAATATGTGTAACTTTCTGGGAAACTTTGATTTAATTGTTCTTGGATTAACAGATATAAAAACCAGTGACCTTTTTTATTTCAAGGTGTAGTCTATTTTACTCATCTATACGTAAAATAAAAAATGTAACATAAAAAATGTACAATACTGCTCAATAAATGTAGCAATTTCTTAATATCATATATAAAAGACAAGCTTAAACCAGAACAAAAAGAAAGACAATACTGTGTTATAATGTATAGTATAGCTGACTAAAAATCATAATGTATTATAATTTGATTATATCTTCTGGGACCCTAAATAGCATTAAGAATATTTATGATAGATTGTCATGTGTGTATATACTTTACACTTTATAAGAAGCTAAGTATCTTTAATTCTACTTTATGTTCTGATAAGCCATTCTCTTCTTTGTTATAAAATGCCAATGGTCAAAATAGTTTGTCAGGTGTGTGAATTGACATATTCCCACTGACAACTCTAACAAACATAAATGTGGGCCGTATCAATTAAAAAAATAGAAGATTCCACAATTATGCCGGATGTCTTTCATAAAATATTCTATACTTGCTAGATGTCCCTGGAATGGATATGAAGCAAAATTACCCTCTATAATGAAAAGCATGCAGCTAAGAAAATACTGTACCAGATTTTTTTTTCCATTTTGTAGAAGAGTTTAAAATGATTATTGTCTATATATTGAAAACAACAAGCAAATTTAAATGGAACCCATGAAGAATGTTAAGTATGTCTTAGATGAATGAATACAAGTATTTCAAAATACACTGAGACTCTGGAAAGCTACTCTTTGTAATAAAAATAAATAAATGTCAAACTGTCAATTTCCTAACAAGAATTTTGAAATAAGGTAGTTTTAAATGCAATAATTAATGAGGAAAGAAAAATGATCAGGAAAGCATTTCAAGATTTAAAATGAGCAGAACTTAATAAATGTTGCTTATTTGGTGATTTTTTTGAAAGTGAAATTGTACAAAAAAGATAAATGTACAATAATTAGAGAAATATAAGATATTCAAGACCATTTTAAGCATTGAATATCTTATATTCAGGTGTGGCTGCGTGTGTGTGTGTGTGTGTGTGTGTGTGTGTGTGTGAAAGAAAAAGACAGAAAGAGGGGAGATGGATAGATGAACAGAGAAAGGGAGGAAAGAATCAAGGAAAGAAGGAAAGAGAAGAGAAGAAGAAATAACAGAGTTAAAGACAGGTGGAGAGACAGAGAAACAGACAAAAATTTTGATCGAGCCAGAAAGAGGAAACTAGAAAGGCAAAAAAGTGACAGAAAACGATTACAGGAAGACAGAGACAGACAGAGAGGGAGAGAGAGATGGAGAGAGAGACAGAGAGATTGAGTGACTAAGACTGTACATTCATAGCAGTCAATGAAAGTTGGGTATGTTTTCTGGATTTATAGAGGGTGAAAAGTGTTCTTTCTGCTACCACTGTTAAGGAAAAAAAAAGATTTGTTTATTCAAAGAACAATTAGTCTCTAATAATGAAGAATTATATTATAGTTACAATACTTCTCACAAATGAAGATCTATTCCTCCTTTTCTATCATTTGAGTGTTGAGAAATAATAATCAACAACTTTATCTTGCAAGTCTTGCTATCTCTCTGGTTGATTACATGGTCAAAGGATATGAACAATTTTCAGATGATGAAATTAAAGTCATCTATAGTCATACAAAAGTGCTCTACAGAGAAATTCAAATTAAAACAAATCTGAAGTACCACCTCACACCTCTCAGATAGTCTAAGATGATAGGAAAAGATAATGGCATATATTAGAGGGGATGTGGGAAAATCAGGATACTAATGAATTGTTGATAGAATTGTGAAACGATCCAATCATTCTGGAAAGCAATGTGAAATTATGCACAAAGGGTATAAAACTGTGCATATCCTTTGACCCTGTGGTACCACTAGTATCCCAAGCAATTTATAAAGAGGGGAAAAGGACCTACATGTGTAAAACATGTTTGTAGCAGCTCTTTTTGTGGTAGCAAGGAATTGGAAAATGAATGGATACTCATCGATTGGGAAATCACTGAGTAAGTTAGGATAAAGGAAAGTAATGGAATGTTATTGTTCTACAAAAATAATGAACAAGCTGATTTTGGAAAAACGTTGGAAGATTTACATGAACTGATGCTAAGGGAATTAAGCAGAACCAGTAATATCCTGTACACAATAACAGCAAGAATGTGTGATGATCAGCTATGGAAGACTTGGTTCTTCTCAGTGGTTCAATGATCCAAAGTAATCCCAATAAACTTTGGACAGAAAATGCCATCTGCATCCAGAAAAAGAACTATGGAGATTGAATGTAATTCAACACATGCCATATTCACTTCTTTTTTCTGTGTTTTTTTCCCCCTCTCCTGGTTTTTCTCTTTTGTTCTGATTTTTCTCTCCCAACATGATTCATAAAGCAATGTGTATTAAAAATAATAAAAAAAACAAGTCTTGCTATCTTCACACCACTTAACTTTTGTGTGACAAAATTACAAATGAGGATTAAAATGGGAACGAGAGAAAGGAGTAAAGTAAAGGTAAATTTCCCCAAAGAGGAAAGTTATGTAGGACCTTGATCAATGAATGTGATTAGGATTGACTTAGGTACAGAAAAAGGGCAAACCAGGTGAGGGGAGTGTAAAGCCCTAGAAGCAGGAATGTTCATATCATAGTTGTTCTAATCTCTGCCATTAGCAAAAATTCTACATAAAATAAATATTCTTTTTTTAAAATTTTTTTAATAGCTTTTTATTTACAAGTTATATGCATGGGTAATTTTACAGCATTGACAATTGCCAAACCTTTTGTTCCAATTTTTCCCCTTCTTCTCCTCACCCCCTCCCCTAGATGGCAGGATGACCAATATATGTTAAATATATTAAAGTATAAATTAAATACAAAATAAGTATACATGTCCAAACTATTATTTTGCTGCACAAAAAAGAATCAGACTCTCTGAAATATTGTGCAATTAGCCTGTGAAAGAAATAAAAAAAAAATGCAGGTGGGCAAAAATATAGGGATTGGGAATTCAATGTAATGGTTCTTAATCATCTCCCAGAGTTCTTTCGCTGGGTGTAGCTGGTACAGTTCATTACTGCTCCATTGGAATGATTTGGTTTATCTCAGTGCTGAAGATGGCCAGGTCCATCAGAATTGATCATCATATAGTATTGTTGTTGAAGTATATAATGATCTCCTGGCCCTGCTCTAAAATAAATATTCTTGAAAAAATCTTTTCCTAGCCCTCAACAGGATTGAAAATTGCAGCAGTTTCTAGCATAACTCTCTCTGTGTCTCTGTGTCTATCCCTCTGCCTCTCTCCTTCTTCCTCTTCCTCTCCTCCCTCTCCCCCTTCTCTGTCTCTGTCTGTCTGTCTCTCTCTCTCTACATAAGGAATAGCCCAAATATGAGAGAGAAAATGGAATACTTTTGCCCTATTAACAAATAACAGAAATCATGTCATAATAATTTTTACTATGGAATTACAAGATGCTACAATAGTGAAAACTAGCATGGCATGATATAAAAATCCTGGCTTTAAGGCAAGGCAACTTGGAGTCAGAAACTTAATTTGCCCTAAGACTTTGGATAAGTCTTTTAATCCTTCTACCTTCAGTTTCATTTTTCTAAAATAAAGAGAATTGAACTAAATGACATCTGCAATTCCTTTCAGCTCTGAAAATTTGCCTAAAATCATAATATAAGTCCTTATGAAATAAATGCAAAGTTTTATATGCTTTTGCATCCTTAAGGTAGCGATATCCCTAATAGGAACATTATTACCTCACTGTTTGTTGACAAAAAGATTCCATTTTGCCTGCAAATAAAGAAATATGAAAAATTTCTAGGAAGCTATAAAAGCACACAGAATGCAAGGACATGAATGGGGTTTTAATCTGAACTACAAAGGAGAGTACCATGACATAGTAATTAGACAATAGATCTACTGAAATATTTAACTATTAAGAAAAAAGAAAGCGATAAACAAAAGAATCATATAATACAAATAAATGCTCAATCAAGTCATATGTCACATAGGAAAGGATATTGATAATTGTCTAAAACACTGCTCCCTATAAAATAATGACACCAGGATCAATACCATTTCTGTTATATTTAAACAGAAATAAAAAGGAATACTTTATCATCAGAATGTTTTCCAAAAGTTAAAGAGATTTGTGGACATTATGTATATTGATTCAGTTTTTTTTTCTTTTATTCTATATCACTTAAAAATCACCTCTTTGATGCAGGGGTAACAGAAAATGAAAGAGCTAAAGAGCTAGGAATTTTGGCAAATGAGATCTAATAAAATTACCATTAATATTGCCTCAGTTTGGATAAGCCACTGAATCACTCTGAATTTCAGTTTTACCATCTATAGACTATGGAATTTGGCTAGCTGATTTCTAAGGTCCCATAGACTTCTATATTTTATGATCTATTAATTTCTCCCCTTACTCCTTCTATTATTCTTTCCTTCTGTTATGACCTTTCCTTTGTATCAAACTTCTATTTTTCTCTATTGTTTTTTCACACTTCATGACTTATTGGTTATAATTATCTTTCTACTAATCAGCCCTATCCCAGCCTACATACTTTTACCCACACTTCTCCATGTGTCCGTATTTTCCCTACTCATCGGCTTTCTTTTTCATTCACTATTTTCCATCCCTACTATTTATTTTACTGTCCTTCTTTTCATATGACCTGTCCTCCTTTTTATTCCAACTTGTTCTGTATTTCCCTTTTTACTTTTTTATCACTTCTGAGTTCCCCTTTTCTCCTTTTTTCTTACTATTTATCATTTTTGCATACCTTTATTTATGTGTGCATGCATGGTTTAAAGTGTATGTGCAAGTGTGAATTCAGGCAACTATAAATATGCATATTTTATACAAACATAAACATGCAAATAAGTATATACATATATATAATAGTCATATGAGTACATGAGTATATATGTATATATATGTGTGTACATACATTATTGAACATATAGATATAATTGAGCATGTAAGGCACTGTGCCATATAACTGAAGAGGTGATCTCAGAATTCTTAGGTTCAAGCCCTACCTCTGAAATATACTGACTGTGTGTCCCTGGACAATTTACTTAAAGTTTCAGAATTTTCTAGCAGCTCTTTAAGTCTACAAGCTGCAGAACAGTTAATGACCTGTATTAATAGGGATTTCTTTATACCAATAAAATGATGGTCTAGGTTTTAAAGTAATATATAACATATCTATATACCATTAGTTATTTCATTAAATATTAAATCCTTTAGGTATTTTAGCTTATTTTGTAGACACATCTTTGTGGCAAAGGGTCGAAATTACCAGTAAAGATATAGGGTGTCAGCTGCCCACCAGGACTGATTTTTAACACAATAATTAAGAGTAAGAAGTTAGCCTAGTACTTGTTCCCTCAGTTCAGAAACAACTATTATCATAACTTACTTTCTCCAATAAATATCATGAGAAAGATGTAAAATTCATCCACACTTAAATTATAGGATCTTCATTTATTATCTATCTGAAGACTGTGCATTTTGAAAGACAAGACAAGAAAAGGTAACTATAAGTTGGTTGGCTGTTGTCCTTTGTTCCTGAAAAAGACCAAAATAACACCATAAAGTTAGAATCCTTAATAGTAGAATGGAATGGATGATGTCTTTTGATCCATCTGTAAATTGGACTTAAGTGAGGCAGATTGCAGAAAGTCATCACTATCCAATGGCAAGAAAGAACCACAAGGAATATATCACTTACATTATAATTTCAAATGTCAGTGAGAAAGATATTAAAGAGTAAAAAAAGTCTTCCTTACTCCCCCAAATTCACATCAAAGGACTATTTCCAGGTGGCTTGGGGAAATCTGAGGACCTTTTGTACCTTAAAATCTTTCTACTTTCCCTCCAAATGAATAGACAATGGAATAGGAGATTTTTTCAATTAATTGATAAAAATGGGACAAATTTGTATTCAACCAATAATTTGTCATTTACTGAAAAACTAGTTGTTCTTGCATAAACTTTTGTACCTATGGTATTTTTAAATATTTTGCCAATGATAGACATATGTCTGTGTTAAAAAAGCATAAATATTTTAGTCTTTCAGATTAATTCTGAAAAAAAATCTAATTCTCAGTTAAATTAATTATTTTAAATTGATTTACATTCATTCTGCTTAAATTCATTTAGAAATAATCCTAATTAAGGTGTGGATTTGGGATCCTAAATGCAAATTCAGCAAATTTGTCAATTCATCATTTTACCTTTGAATGGGCATTTCTCCCCTTTCCATTGAAAACTGAAATCTTTTTCCATAAGGATTTTCAAGGAATAATCCCACAAATGAAGCAGCAGAGCCCTGAAATTGGTCTAGTGTTCCACTTCTGAGATCCTGCTTAGATAGTCTCATGCGCTCTTGCTGACATTTAATAGAAAGTCATATAATTTAAATTAGGGATTCTACTAAAATAGCAAAGGCAGAATGGTGATGCAGTTGAAATTCCAGATTTTATTACAGCTGAGTTCTCCCTAGAAAGTTGCCATTTCTTATGCTGTAATATTGACTTTCTAAAATTATCATTACTAATTCATCCCTAAGAAATCACAATGACCATTCATTGTTGATGGGATTTTAGTAACTGAATTAATAATGATATTGAAAAAAGATGTTTCTAGCTTCTAAATTTCCAGGATGAGTCCTGGCCATGGGATCTGAAAGACAGTTCTCTCTTTTATGTAAGATGCCTTTTAGTTGTAAAAATGTAAACTTTATCCACTTGATGAGCTAAACCCTTTTCCAGCTTGAAGCAACCATGTCTCCAACAGAAGGCAGAGACCTCCAGGCCTCATCCCCAGAATTTCTGCTCCCCAAAGAAGATAGAAAAGGATGAAATGATGGGGTCACAGTCCAGGGTCTACTGTCTAGCCAAGAATTGTGGAGCAAGTAAAACTTTCTGTTCCTTATTTGTCTCCAAGAAAATCAGCCATTCTATCTTAGCTTCCTTAATTCTCTTTTACCACTTTGTATGGCTATTACAATTGTTAATTAAGAAAATTGTTAATTTGCTAGATCCTTAGAGTATAGCCTAAAATCCACTGGACTTCTCCTTAGCAAAATTAGAAACCCCCCCTCACCAATATTGAGTCCCAGGATAGCAAAGCTTTTGGGGGAAGACCCAGTGTTTTGTTTTGTTTTTCCTCCAAGGCTCATTGATCATTTGGTGACATTGGGGCCAATGATCAGACTTATTCAGGGGATACCCATGAATCAAGTAACTTCACCATTTTTGATGTGCCATTTCTGATGAGGACTCCATTTTTCTGAGGCATTGGGACTGTAGGAGTCAGCTATGAGAACTGAGACTGGGACCTTCTCCTTAAAGGTGCTTTTAGTTGGAAGAACACCTCATCCTGCCTGAGAAAGACTAAGTAAAGAGAAAAAGTCTCACCCTGGAAGTCCCTTTATGGACTTGGATTCTTTTAGAAATTATATTGGAATTTATACAAATAGCTTTTAGCTAGCTCTTTCAGCCCAAAGAGAGAAAGGATTGGGAATGATCTTTTTTTGAGCCACTCCCTCATCCCTGAAGGCCTCTAGGCCTAAAGGACTAGTTCTGAAAGAGGGAAGGATTTTAACTATCAGGTCATAAAGAAAAACCTAACATATTTCTGTAAACCTAAAACTGGCCACTGTGGGTTTAAAGAAATAATTAAAGTTATGAAACTGCTAAAATATTTTAGCAGATTCTGTGGTTTTGAGACTAATCATTAAGTTGTTTGGCCCTAATTGACTTGTTTCTTCTTAATTGACTCAAAAGGGAAATATATTTGCTATGAAAATTAGTAAATATCAATTGATAAGTAATGGTTATTTTTGGAATTATAGAACTGAAATTTGGCTTGCAGCTAAAAGCCTTTTGTGGTCCTCAACAGTCTGTAGCAAAAGCTGCAGACAGAAAAAGAAGTCCCATTTCTATGGGACTTTCCATGTTTCTCTCCCTTACACAGGCTTGTGGAATCTGTCTTGGCTAACTTGGATTCTTCTGGACTTTATGCTGGTGCATCTTTGTTACAACTCCTCAGCATTTCTGGCAGGGAAGGAAAGTTAATCACTAAGCCCCAAACTCCCAGCCAGACACCTGGGTCCAAAATTTTTAACCCTCTTCCCAATGGTACCAAAGTACCACCAACTTCTTAAAGCTCTTCTTAAAGCCTTTGCTGTGGAAATGGGAACTCTGCATATTCCCCTCGTGTGTGTGTGTGTGTGTGTGTGTGTGTGTGTGTGTGTGTGTGTGTGTGTGTCTTCAGGTAAAAGGAAATGGCTTATTGACTCAGTCATCCTGCACTTGCTTTCCCTTCAGCTCTACATACAGAAGTTGAATACAATAGAGGAATTTGAAAGGACAGTTTTCTACCTCCTTAAATTTTGGGACTGTGTATTTAAATTGGAATTCTAATTCTGAAATTGTATGAGATAATTACTATTGTTATTAACTAATGGGTGCTAAAATTGTGAACTTATTTATTCTGGTAGAAGATTTTAGAAACCCAGGTGCAAATATTGAAGTATCATGATCTATTCCCTTCTACCATATCAACCCTTAGATAGTTTTAGACACAATGGTTTGTAAGATTCTTTTCTTTTTTTAGATCTAAAGCCTCTGATATGGGATTGGACTATTTGAGAGAGAAAATTGAGGGAACTATGATTAATATTATTTCTCAAATTTGCATCCAGGTGTGGATGAGGACAGAAATGTTTTTCTGCCATTTCAGAGAAATCCAGAGAACTTCAGAAGCTGGAGTTTTGTTCACTTAGATAAAAGGAGTTTGAAGGATGCTTCTTTGAGCTTTTACTTGAGGTCAGACTTTTCTAACTTGATTTGCAAAAGTATGTACCTTTCTATAAGAATTATCCCCACCTATTCCTGAATCTGGCAAGGGAATGGAATTCATCCGTAGTTTTCATACCTGAAGTCAAACAGCTAAGGATGCTTTCTCCTGTTCCTGCTTTTTCTCTTATAGCACATATCTATATTCAGAGCAAGAGAACTTTAAGCTATAAGCTGGCCATAACCATTAAAAGCCATGAGCAAAATCCAAGTATAAAATTTTCCTGTTTTCTCTCTGAAAGTGTATAGTCATTAGGGAAATGACTGTTTCCCATCATTGGCTAGATGGATATTTAGCATAGTCATTGGTTACTTGTTAGAAACATGTTCGTATAAGGTCCCTAACCTTGGAAAATGTAAGGACATTAATTTTTGATATAACCCTTTTTGAGAACCTGCTGCTATTCTCATGCAGCGTGACAAAGTATTTTAAGACAATTTTTAAAAAGTGTAACAGAGTTTTTGTTACATCTATGCAAAAAAGTCAATTCTATTTAAATTAATGGGGAATAACATCTGATTGTCCTGTGTGTCTGTGGTACAAGCCTGTTTTTATTCCTGAGGCAGAGAAAATTCCTTAAGAGGAATAACCAGGTCAGCACAAGAACTTTTCTACTTAAAAAATCATATTTAGTTTTGGCCTCCCCAACTCTTTACAGAGTGACTAACCTTCATGTCATCCATGACATGACTAAGGCACTCTCTCTCTCAATCTATCCTTGCCCATGTTGGGGGTTCCTGCCATGTCAGGGAAGGAGACTTTTGGTCAGAAGGATTAATTCACCTTCAAATGACCAGCACTAGACAATTCTGGGATCTGACTGAATTCACTGAATAATCTGGCCCATCCCCCTAAATGAGCTCTACCTTCATTCCCAGCAAGAAATAGTTTCAGAAGATGAGATCATCATCCTATACCCCAAACAACTTTGGACACCATTTTGGGGAAAAAAATTGATTGTTGGGTTAAGAGACCCCAGCAAAATGCTACCCAATATTTGAGTGGGCCCCAGTAAGGTGCAAACTAATTTTGCACTAATTTTTGCTATTGTGTCCTGGTAACTAACTTCATACCCCTTTGATTTCTCCAGACTTTGGCTTCAGTTCATCTCTAATATCCAATACCATAGACCATGGTATTTCACTCCCAGTTTCTGTATACTACTTAACAAGTGTCCCCGAATTTGGCCCTTAAAATTTCAGTGTTGGTCTGATAGACCCTCTTCTGTTTAAAGACCCTTAACTCACTTTGCTTTTGTTTTTTCTAATAAATTTATTTATTTTTAATACATATTGCCTTATGAATCACGTTGGGAAAGAAAACTCAGAGCAAAAAGAAAAAATCATGAGAGAGATTACGACAAAAAAAGAAGTGAACATAGTATGTTGATTTGTATTCTTAGCTTATATTATTAATTTACATTCTTACATCCTTTGTTCTTTTTCTGGATGCAGATGTCATTTTCTATCCAAAGTCTATTAGGATTGCTTTGGATCACTAAACCACTGAGAAGGACCAAGTCTTTCATAGTTGATCATTGCCCATTTTTGCTGTTATTGTGTACATTGTATTCCTAGTTCTGCTTGTTTCTCTCAGCATTAGTTCATGTAAATCTTTCCAGGCCTTTCTAAAATCAGATTGTTCATCATTTTTTATAAACAATATACCACATATACCACAACTTATTCAGCTATTCCCCAATTGATGGACATCCACTCATTGTCCAATTCTTTGTTAACACAAAAAGAATTGCTACAAAACATTTTTGAACATGTAGGTCATTTTCCCTCTATTATAATTTCCTTGGGATACAGGCCCAGAAATGGCACTACTGGGTCAAAGGGTATGCACAGTTCTATAGCCCTTTGGGTATAGTTCCAAATTGCTCTACAGAATGGTTGGATCATTTCACAATTCCATGCATTAATGTCCCAGTTTTCTCACATCCCCTCCAACATTTATCATTATTTTTCTGGTCATCTTAGCCAATCAGAGAAGTGTGAAATGGTACTTCAGAATTGTTTTAATTTGCATTTCACTAATCAATAGTGATTTAGAGCATTTTTTAATATAACCATAAATGGCTTTAATTTCTTCATTTGAAAATTATCTGTTCATATCTTTTGACCATGTATCAATTAGGGAATGACTTGTATTCTTATCACAACCCACTTTTCAAAAGATTTCTTTAACAAGATAAAAGAATGGGGAATGATGAGGTCTTGAATTGTGTTTTGAAGACAGATAAACTAAAGAATTCATCCCTGGGGCAAGGAGGCAGAAGGCTCATAGAGATCAGTTAAGCTCCATGTCCCACCTTTGAGGGAGGTGGTCTACTCTAAAATCCAAGTTATCAAACTCCTGAGAAGCTCCCTCTGTAGAAATGCAAGTCATGTCCCTGAGGTTAAATTTTCCCTATAAAATTTACTTATGGGACACCCCATGGCTACTTCCCTCTTTTGGTCAGTTCACCAAACTCTGTTTCTTAGTGTCTTTCTCCTTACCTTTCCTCTCCCCTCCCCACCCTCCCCCCCTCACTGACCCCCGCCATTATTTAGTATCTTCTTTAGCTTCTCTATGCTTCCTGTCCCCACTTCTCCTTCTTATAGCTAACTAACTATTTTAGGGTACTAAGTCCCTTTCAGGATTTAGCCTACCAGCTAAGGAAATACCCCATCCTCATGGTTGTTCTCTTTTTACTGGGTGATTGTGAGTTCCACTGAAAACTTGTCTTTCATATTCTCTCCCACTCTATTTCATATTTACCATTCCTTTCATTTTGCCTATAACCGATTCCCCTAAATAAACCTACTTTTTGCCAAAGAGAATGGCCATTGTGAATTCTTCACATGCTGAACCCCAACTTTTGGAGCCTGCTGCCATTTGGGGACAATCCTACATCATAGATCACATCAAAATAAGCTGAAGAAGGAAATAGCAAACTACTCATTTCCTTGCCAAGAAAAACTCCAAGTAGGGTCACAAAGAGTCAAATATAACTGAAAGGACTGAACAACAATAAATGCATAATATAGGATTAAATTATATGGTGTGGATAATAAATACCATGGCTGCAGTGAAAAGAGAAATGTCAATGTGGTCTGAAGCACTCCTAAAAATACTTCATGTTAGAAGTCGTATTTGAACTGGTTCTTGGAAGTATGGGATTTGGACAAGAAAACAGAGGGAACTACAAGAGAGGAACCAGAATAAGAAGTGGCACAGAGATAACAAAAATGCTTTATACAGAGCTTCTTTCAGTTTAATTAAATATACATGGTGTTGTTACTGTTGTTGTTAATAATAAGAGCAAACATCTATAATTCTTCTTCAAGCTTTGCAAAATCCTTTATGTATAATATGTGATTCTCACAACAATCCTGAAAAGGGGGTTGCTAGCATTATCCCCAGTTTATAAATGAGGGAACTCAGGGTAAACACATACATATCCTCTAGGTTCATAGAACCAGTAAGTATATGAAATAAATTTAGAATTCGTCTTCCTGACCCCAACTCAAATCTTTTTTGGATCTCTGAACCCTCTCAAGATACCCTGGGGTTTAGTGGCTAGATTTTTTTCTTAAGAACCCTGCCTTAAACCCAACCACTCTTATTCCCATTGATTAGCTATCAATAGATCCCAAGCAAGCCCAACTTGGTCATAATTTGGGTCCTCATTAACTCAGATTAAATGTTAATAGGAATCTTTTCTGCTCTGGCCAAAAACCCTGAGGGTCTTTTCCTCCCAGTTTATTTAGATTTTTTTTTTTTGATTGAGTAAAAGAGGAGATTCTTTGTCTCAATTGCCACCTAATCACTTTATCACTTTATCACTTAATCACTGAATGGGTGCAACCTCAGTCAAACTAATATTAGTTGAAGATCTTGGTTTAAAAAGGCCATCCAGGGCCATCTCTAGGCCTCCTGATCTATATTTTGGCTTTGGATCCAGATGGCTTTGGAAAGGAACTGAGGCAGTTGACCTTAAACAACTTCCCCCCACTTAAATCCAATTCACTTGCATATCACCTCCCTGATGTCAAGGTTCTCTGCAAAAATAAAGGACAGACACTGCAACCCCAGCTTTATACTTAGTAAGTACCTACAATATATAGAGTGCTGTACTAGACATTCTGAATAAAAAGGCAAAAGCAAACTATCCCTTACTCTCTCTCTCTCTCTCTTTTTTTTTTTAATAACTTTTTATTGATAGAAACCATGCCAGGGTAATTTTTTTTACAGCATTATCCCTTGCATTCACTTCTGTTCCGATTTTTCCCCTCCCTCCCTCAACCCCCTCCCCCAAATGGCAAGCAGTCCTTTACATGTTGAATAGGTTACAGTATATCCTAGATACAATATATGTGTGTAGAACCGAACATTTTTCTTGTTGCACAGTAGCCCTTACTCTCAAGAATTTACATTCTAGCTCTTTATATCCTCTAGGGGAAGATTTGTATTGAGGATTCATAAGGTTTTTTGGTTTTGTTGTTTTGTTTTGTTTCATTTTTGCTTTTGTTTTATCATTGTGTGTAATCTTGGGGTTTGATCTAATAGGATAAGGTAAAGTAAACAAGGTGTATTTTCCTACCATTGTTAGCCAGATTTCCCTAGGAACTAAATTTTGTTATTGTCTTATAGGGGTACTCTGGTTAAGCCATTTGTTTGAATTATTCCTAATTCTTTTAGCCAAAGTTCCTACAAATATATAGTTTCTTGCTCAATAAATTGCCAACTCCCTTAAAAAAAAAAAAGATGTCTACATTTGTGCAATTTCTATCCAGCTGCCTTGAGCTCAGTATTTTTTCCTTGATATCCAAAAGTAAATATAGATGGGAAGAGACTTTTCACATGTCATCTAAGAACTCAAATCACTGTTATCTTTGTGACTTTGTTGATGGATTTTTCAAACACTATATTTGATATTTATTGGGCAATTCATATGAAACGTGATGTTGTAGGAACAGGGAAAAATAAACACTGGGAGGAGATCTAAGGAAATTGTATTCTAATCCTAGTTGGGCCAATAATTAGCTGTGTAGTTTAGGATAAATCATTTAATCTCTTTAGGCCTTACATTTATCATCTATGAAATATATATTTCATATATATGACTAATCATATGACTAATGTGGGGATTTATTTTGTTGAAATGCACATATAAATGTGTGTATGTGTATATACACGCACACACACATATATGTATAGAGATGGGGACTATTTTTATACTATAGTAGAAGGAAGAACAGCTTAATAGAAGAAAACAATTGTTAAAAAATAAAATCATCGGCAAACATTATTTCTATTGCCCCTTTTAACTTTAAGGAACATTTATGTTACTGTGATCACCAAATGTTTAAACACATTCCAAATGAAGAGATTAATCCATTTTTTCCTACAAAATGTGGAAACATCAACCTAGAAAGTAAATGACCAAGTTTTCCTATATATATATATTTTAGATCTTCCACTCTAAAGAACAAAATGACCACTAAAAACAAGATATCTTGGTGTGTCATATATCACTTAGGAGGTTAGCTTGAGCTCCTCCTGAGAATTCACAGTTGAATCCTTCATGCAATTTGATCTTTTCTCTGCTAAAATACATACTCAAAAATAAATAAACTCAGTAGGGGGATTTTCCTGCAAAATTAAATTCTAATTTACTGATTCCATTACAGAGGAACTTGGCTCAGCTAGCTTTTAGCTTTCCTACTGTTCTTTGGCAATTGGGTGTAGATATCAAAATAGAGAACTTGTGGCTAAGAATGCAAACCGTAGTTATTCTGAGTTAATTTTGAACAGCTTCCTTATGACACAGACTTGGAAACTAATCAGTTCATGATTGTGATCATTTTAATGTATATTTCTAATTAAGTTATGGTATTGGAAGTAAGTACATGCTGTTATCATATGATAATAAATGTTCTCTAACCCAAAGATAGATGTTTCAGGTAGATTTCATCAATTCAATCTTTCTCTTATATTTTGATACAGAAAATGTCTAATTTCTAGATGACATAAAATAAGAGATTTGGTTACATGATATGATATTGTGAAAAGAAAAAGAGTGCAAGAAATAAACAAAAGGGGTGGGGGGGGATAGGAAGAAGGAGAACAAAATTTAAAAAAAAAAAATCAACGAATAGATAAGGACCAGAAAGAAGTTCAAATGAAAGAATTATTAGAAGATTTTGAATGATTAAAAGAAAATTTGCTAACAATTGAAATGGTCCTAGAAGGATTTCCAGATCATTGAATTCAAATAATATTTATACTGTTTCTATGTCATAGTTTAGAACGTAGGAGGCCAAGTGAATAATAATCCCAAATTTAGATATATTGGAGGGAATTTTTTCAGTTATATTTATTCTACTACTATGTATTTCTACCATTGCAATATTTCTCCAATTCTTCCTCTTCTTTCTTTTTTCTACCACTGCCAACATGGTTCAGACATATTTTTAACACTCATTTTAAGTGTTGCAGACATTTCTTAATAATTCTTTCTGCTTAAAATCTTTATGTTTATGGTTTTTTGTAACAAAATGCAGAAAGAATAATCTTATGAATAAATATAATCATGTTACTTTTCTACTCAAAAATCTTCAATGTCCCTATTGGCTTTATAAAGGTTTTCTAATAAAGATTTTATGTTTCTTAGCACACATTCTATTTCCAAACTGCCATTTCTTCACTACCAAACATGAATGCACTTTTAGACATCTTAGTCTTATCAACAATTTTTCCTTACCTAACATGCCCTCCCACTTCAACATTTGCCTCATTAAATTCTACCAACCCTTTAAAAGCTCAACACAAAAGGCAATTCTCTCCATGGAGCTTGACTTAATTCATAAAGTCACTATAGACCCTCCTGCATAAACTACACAAAGCACTTTGTTATGTTTGTTACATTACTGTCTCACATAAGATTGTGTTTGATAATTGCTTATAGTGACATATCCTTACTGGATTATAAACACTATAAAGGCAAGAATTTATGATATATTATCTGTCTTTTCCTTAGAACCTATGACAATGTTCTTTACACAGTAGGTTTTAAATAAATATTTGTTACATCATATTATATTTGTATGTATTTTAACAATACTCCAGCTTCTTAGACATTCCAATCTAGATCTTCTACAAATTGATTGATTCATGCCTTTACTCCCATCTTCTGAATATCTCAGTTCTTTTTTTCAGATTCATATTGAGAGGCTCAAATACAAAAGTGGCCTTTATAAAGACATCAAAATAGTGTCTTTGTTTCCCTGATTTCCACATAGTATCCCCATTCAACTTTGTCTAGATAAACTTTAAAAAGACATCCATCCATCCATCCATCCATCTATCTATCTATCTATAGATAGATATGTCTTTTTGTATATATATATTTCCAACTCAACATGCAGGTGCATGTGGCTATTTAAAGGAAATTGTAAAATGCTTTCATGTCTTACTAATGTAGTGAGAAGGTATAAATAGTTTCACATGGCAGATAATTAGTTTATGCCAACACATTATTGTGCTTACGAGCATCTGGATATCAACTACTTGGAAAAACAGTGAAAAGATGTAGCTGTTAACAAAATACTATGAAGACATTTGTAAAATTGCTGAGTGGTGGATATTTAAATTAAACAAAGAATACATTAAATTGTGCTAATGGTGTGGTTTCACATTTATAAAAACAATTCAAGGACAGGGTACATTAATTCATCTCTCAGCTAAGATAGGCTAGATATTATTAATACATAACGTTCCTAAGTGCATATTTCTTAATTTTTACTATCTCCCTGAGGTACAGATAACATTGATTAATATAGGGTACCCTACCTCAACAAAATAATTTCCATAACTTGATGGATTTTAAAAGAAATTCCAGGATAATTTGATTTTCTTTCTCTTTCTCTAGATCACATATTTCAGCTCTATAGTCATTTCTATTAAAATGATCTAGTCCACTTCCAGAATAATCTTATATAACAGGAACCACTGTGTCATACACATTATCCCTGAAAAATAATAATACATGTATATGTATATGAGTATCATGTATATTTGAATAATCACATCTGTATATATCTATCTTTATACATGTCTACATGTTTTGCAAATCATTTCACATATATTAGCTTATTTGATATTCATTACAGCTTCAGAAGTTAGCTACTAGAGGGTTTATTTTAAAAGAAATTGAAGTTCAGATTAGTTAAGTGACTTGACCATGGTTACAGTGAATGGCAGAGTCAGGATTTAAATCTAAGGAAATCTAACATGCCCCCATTATATCATACAATTACAGGGTGTAATTTCTAGTTTGTTTTCATTGTTCATTTTGGTTTTGAGACAGCTTAGTAGATCATATCAAGAGCTGACCTGCGAGTTGAAATGATGAGTTCATGTTCTATTCTGCATGTACCTCCCTCCTGCTTATGTGACTCTGAGCAATCACAACTTCCTAAGACTATGGGAATTTCCTGGGATTAAAAATTACACAGCAGGTACAATTTTACATGAGCAATGGCAATCTCTTCATTGGGAAACTTGCATAATACCCTGCCAAAGGAAAATCAAGCATCTGTTACACAAATATAACACTTTACATTTTTATAATCTAAGTCATTGAGCACTAGAGGTAAAAGGAACTTTCAAGCCATAAAGGTTCCAAATTAATTTTACAAGTGATGACACTGGATATCAAATGGGTGCCATAGTAGTTATTGGCAAAACCAGGCCTAGACTCTCATTTTCTCATTTCTGAATTGCAAAGTTAGAAAGAGTATTTAAAGGGAACACCATTTCCCTTTCTAATCTTTAGGTCATGTCTTTATGATATCTCTCTCCCTCCCTCTCTCCCTCTCTCCCTCTCTCTCTCTTTGACTCTGTCTTTGTCTGTCTGTCTCTAGCTGTGTGTGTGTGTCTGTATCTCTTTCTGTGTATATATATATGTGTGTGTGTGTGTGTGTGTGTGTGTGTGTGTGTGTATACATATCCAAATTCAAAAAGAGAATAAGAAAGATGAAACTTGGTGAATCTTAATTGCCCAATTGATTTTTCTTTTTTCATTAAAAATTATTTAACTTGATTGATTTTTATTCTGTTTTTGAAAATGAGTTTCAGACAACATCTGATTTTCAAGCAAGGAAAATTTGAGTCAAATTCCTACTTTGCCTTATTTTTAACAAATGATCTATGATCATCAATATAATAAATATTGAGATATGAAAAAATGAGGCAAAATATTTGAAACTGTTTGATTCTTGAAGACCTGGACTCAATCTGACCCACCAGAATTTTAGTCTAAAAATCTGGTTTTCAATTCTCTCTGCTGCTTCTTTGTAGAGAATTTTGGGCAAGTCAGGTCACATCTAAACCTGTTTCTTCATCTAGAAAATACAGTTATTGATTCTTGGAATAATTACTTGACACTGTCTCTGACAGTAACAAATGAGAAAATATTTCATAACCATAAAACAGTTCCATAAAGCTATCAATCTACAGAGCACTTTAAAGATGCACTTTTATCTTTATCACTTTTAAGATAAGTGAAGAGAAATAAGTCACATTTAAAAATATGGACAGAACCAGTAATTATCACACTTTTTAAATAAGATGGCATGATGAAATACAGAATTCTGAACTATTACAAAAACTCTGCCCAAGTTCAGTCCTTAAGAAAATCATGTCAACATTGTTGCTTTAATTACTGTATCTATGTGTCTTCTTGTTCTCCTTCTATTTTTTCCTTAGTAATTCAGTCTTTCCTATGCTAGGGAGTTTAAATAGCTAAACTGGAAGTGACCAAAAAGAGTTTGTAGTCCAATGCCATCAGATTACTGAAAGGGGCAAAGAAATGAGAGAGATCAAGATGAATTGATGTACCAAAAGATTACACAATGAAAATTTCTGATAGATTAAGAAAAGGAGACTGGTCTCTTGATACAGACTACATCACCACCAACTCAAACTCATTCATTCATTTATTCTTATATCTATATCTGTATCTATCTCTTAATCTATTTGCATATATATGCATATATACATACATGTGTGGATGTGTTTCCCAGATACTATTTTGTAATTTGAATTTAAGTCACTTGAGTGAGTTTTTTGTTGTTCTTCTGGCTTTGGATTTGTTTCTATTTTGACCATCTTCATGAGAAAATTTTCATTTAACTTTTGTACAGCTAGCTCATCTGCTGCAAATAGGCAGAAATACCATCTGCTATCACTTGAAATCAAGGACCCCAGGCTGAGTACTTGAAAACATCTATTTGTTTCCTTTTTTGTTTTCCTCCATTAATTTCCTTTGTTTCTCTTCCATCTTTCCCGACCTCTTCCCTGAGGTCTCGAAAACTAACATCCTGTGTATGAAAAATGATTGCATAAATTCCCCCAGTTAGTGGGTTTCCTGAAGGATATTTCTTCTCCTGTTGGAAGTATCTGGGGCCCTCTCTATAATATACATGCTATTAATGTTCCATTTATCAGTCCTAAAGTCATGAAGACCTCATTTTCCCTTCTCCTTTAAAAAATATTTAGAAGTTAACTCTAGATAGCAGGTTTCCATTTGATAGCCACTTTTCTCTTCTAATCCTTGAAATTCTTATTGCTGCAATTAATCCCACAGTAACTAGTGCAGTGAGGACCTTAAACTTGATTTTTAAATCTGAATGCAGAATCATAAGCTTCTCTTCTCTTTCATTAGAGTAATGTTCTCCAAATAAATCCAGGATGTTATTGAGTGATGATATCTTTCTCTCATCCTTGAGGCATTACTTTTAAAAAATAGCATGTATTTGCTCAAATATTTTTCTCACAAATAAGGTCTTTGCCCAATAATTATCTTTAGTATGTGTTTCTGTTGCTTCTGTTTTATTAATCTGATTTATTGGAAACATTATCTGAATCACAAAGATGGACTGAGTATAGAGAATATAGGAACATTTTTGCAAATGTCTATAATGTCCAACCACTCACTGATTATACTTCAGATCAGATCTGAACATTGCATAGACCTGCAATCATTGGCTTACTCTGTATGAAGTCAAGTAAAAAATCATCATCATCAATAAATTTGTTTTGCTGACCTACATGGCAAAATTAGTTCTGAGTAAATTGTCTGTATAAGCCTTCTGTGCATTACTTCCAGGGGTATAGTGGTTGTTCTAAATATGGTAGAGAGCATCATTAGCTAGCATGGCTGGAGAAAGAGTAGCACAAAAATGCCTATGAGCGTGAAATCTCTAGTGTATCTTCTTGCTGGGGGACGAGGTTCAGATGCAAGTTTCCTAACTCGACTTGAAGGGTGCATGTTTCAGAATAATAATTGTATGAATGCATTTACATGTGTGATATTTTAAACTTACAGAACATTCTAAATAGCTTATTATGCTTTTTGCCTTCTCAAGGTGGTATAGGTTCCTTGGCAGGAGACCAAAGATAAATGAATAGCTCCATGGGAAATATTCCAATCTAACAAATCTAATAGGAGATCCAACAAATCAATCAGGGATTTTCTGAAGTTACCCCGTTATATCTCATTTTATCCTCACAATCATTCTATGGCATAGATATAATTATCTCTGTTTTGTAGAGCAGAAAATTAAAATGCAAGAGGTTAAGTGACTTTCCAAGGTGAAATAGTCACTGAAGAACAGAATAGAAAGTTGAACTCCAGGCCAATAGTTCCCATTAATGCTTCTTTTCAAAATACATTTTTGTAATCAATATTTGATTTCATTCTTGTATTAATTTTCTGAAATAATCATGGTAGATATTTTCTTTTTGAAAGAAGTGAAGACAGGGAAGAAATTAGCCTATTATTATGATACAGGGGATAGGAGAAATAGGCCTGGTTTCCTAATTTCTTGTCAACTTGTTTCTATTATACTGTATATCTCTCAGCTAAAATAGATTTATATTTTAAGGGTATTAGAGCTGACCTCAATATCAGGGACCTGCACATTTCTCCATTAGAAAATAGCATCATTCACATTCTGACCAGAGATATCCTCTATGGCCTAGAGAAGTGTGAGAATAATGTTTTATTCTAAGATGCTCTATTTTTTTTTTTAGTAACTATGCTTTAAAATATTTTCAAATAAATTATCCAACACCTCATAACTTATTTTAATTTGAGTCATTTTTGCTACATGTTCCTAAGATCACACATATAAAACTGTGAAAATGATTATTTATCCATTTAGTACAACTAAAACAATTTTAGAATAAGCATTATGTACTTAAATTAATTTTAATTAAGAATTATAAATATGTTGAAGAGAAAGTCAATTGCTATCCAGTTTTTTTTTTTCCTCTCCAGGTTCCCTATATGCACTTTTGTCCTTCTAAGCTCCTATTTTTTTTTTCCCTCTAAGATATTGTGGAATAGAGAATTTAAATTATCAATGTCTGGAACAAAAGTAAATTATTCAAGTAGAAATTTCAAAATATATGTGATTCATTTTTGAATCTTCTCATCAGGAAAAACTATTCCAAAATAGCCAAGGACTTTGCCTGATTCTGGCTACACTGACTGATTTAAGTTGAAATCACCTTACAATATGATAAGTAATTCCTTTTGACACAGAAGCAAATACATGTCATGGTACTTTGGAACCCTAGAACAACTAGCATGGGCATCCAGAATAAAATGTTTATCCGAGGCTGTGTTCAAAAGCAGCCAAGGTGGTTTGATTAACTTGTTTCACTAATTCACAATATTCTGGCTGTCCTAAAAATAGTGGAGTGAATTGTGAGTATAGTTCAAAGCCCTAGGTAAAATAAATGTGTGTTAGGACATCTATAAAAGTAGCTAATACCAGTTAAAAGGAGGAGTACAAAAAAGATTGGAGGTGCATTTAAAGCTAAAGAAAATATAACAGAAGTGATTTTGTGGGTAAGAGAGATAAGGACATGGGAGTGCTTGGTAAGTTCAGTGGAGAACTGATGGTTGCTTTCAAACCAGCTACCAGATCAGCTCTATTATTCACACAACCATGAATGAGTGGCAACCTGGCTTTGGAAATGGATAGCCAGTGTCCGGATCTGGAAGGTCAAGTTCTGTCTTTCACATATTTGATATATACAAGTCACTTAACTTTTTGATGATACAGGACAAATCTCATTTGTTAGAAATCTACTAATCTACATTGTTTGAAAGGATTTTCAGAACTAAGTATTCATCAAACCAACAAAATCACAAGACTAGACCAAGCAAAAATACATGCAATTTATTCCCCCATTCTACAATCCTTAAGATAGCTACAGATCAGTTGTTTTTTTAGTGACTGAGATAAAGGTAGAATCTAATTGCATGTAGTGGGAGATGGTATTTAATCATAGCATAGAATGACACCATGGATAGGATGATTATAAAAGCTTAATCTTGAGCTGAAAGAGGCACAGGCCTCCCATAGGACTCATTCTCTTTCTGCAGGAGGGAGCAAGAATAAGGTGAACTAAAACAATAAAAAGTTCATTGAATATAAAATAAGCATTTCCCAGAATTTCTGAGGCTGCTCAGGGTCAAAGAAAGACTCTGCAAAGAGAGAAAATGTGAGTAGAGGGGAGGGGGGAGATGGGAGGAGAGTGGGAATTGGGGGTAGAATAACCAGAGGCACCAAATATAGTATCTTTCCAAAAAAAAAAAAAAAAAAAAAAAAAAAAGCTGCCCTCTAGCTTGAACACTCCTGCTGGCTGAGCTCTCCTAGGAAATTCTTAGTGCAGAATTAGCTACAAACACACAGGCTAAGACTTACTTTGGAATTCAGCCCTGATTGAACTGCGTGCACACCAGGGTGCCCCGGGAGAATCTCTGTCCTTATACTGGGGAATTACTGCTATTCTGAAGGCTATGACTGAGGTACTGGGTATTGCCCTAGGATAACCATGTTCCTAGAAACAGAGATAACGTCCCCTTAGGGGAACATCTACCTCTCTCTTCCTCCACCTTCCCGATGTCTAACATTAATGTCCCTGCCCCAGTTTGAATTAAATGTGGATATGCATTATAAACCATGGGCTCGACTTTCTCTACTTAAGAGGAAGGAGCATAAAAAGTAGATAAAACTGAGATGTGAAATGGATGAGCATGAATATAGTGAGAAGCCAAGGAAGGATTGTCCTCTCTAAACCCCTCAGAAAATTTACTGTTGATAACCTTCTGGGCCAAATAGAATCAAGCTCATTATCTATAACTGTGAGGTATCAAGGCAGTCATTTGCTAAAAATGTTTTCTTTTTTGCTAGTTTTACTCTACGCATCTTTACCCCTTTCTGGAGAATAGATTTAAGGATGCAATCTTAATTGATTCAATTGAGTCCCTTGTTTTAATTAACATTCATTTTCCTGAACAGATTGGAAGCAAATAATTTTCTTAGCCAATGAAAATGAATAAAATGAATAAGTAACAAAGTCAGTGAAGCAGATGACAGATAGACTAGAAACCTGCCACAAATGGAGTAAAAGTGGGAAGAAAATTAGCAAAAAATTCATTGGACCATTCAGAGAATTTCACTAGTTTTCTGGATAGTGACTTCTGCATTATACTCAATTAACCAAAGTATATCAGGTGAAAACATAATTTTTAAAATGTATTCTTTAGCAGGATCCAAAAAGGAATGCAATGAATTTGGAACTTATAAGTCCATGGATGAAGTTACTGTAAATTCTGGGAGAGAACACAATAGAAACCTTTCAGAGTTAAACGTTACTTTTCTGTATTTCTTGGAACACTGAAATTTAAAGGGTTTGACTTGATTGTGACAAAAAGTTAACATGTATCAGAAACAGGACTTATACATGGATCTTCTCGAGATAATTAGTGCAAAGCACATACCTAAGTCATAATCATCTAAGTCAAAAATCTTAGAAATGGAAAGAATATTATAGAACAACTGATTCAATGTTGGATTTGATTAAATTATCTATCATGTATGAGTTGTACCTTTCCCTTTGAATTCCTTAGATAAAGTAATAGAGCTGTGCTGATCTATATCTGGCCATTGGACCTAGATTGCTCTGAAGGGGAAAATGAGGCTGGTGACCTTGCACAGCCTTCTCTCACTAAAATCTACTTGCATTTCATGGTATCACCTCCCTGATGTCAGGATTCTCTATGAGGACAAACCATAACCATAAATAAGAATTGAAATTATTCCATTGTCTGTGTACTTTTCAACATGATTTTGCTCCAGACTCTTATTTTAAATATGTGCGAAATCTTTACATTTCAAGTAACTTTCTTGAAAACAACATTCTACTTTTTAGTCTATTCTGTTGTCCTCTTCTAGTTCATGGATGTCACCATCCTCATTTGGCAAAAGGGATATATAGACCAGTGTCAGTAACTGATCTGTTCAAATGTCAAAACACTAACACTGATTCCAAATCCCGATTATTGCCACTACACTGAAAGACACACATGGATCAAAAATAGAAACTAATTTATCCAAATTAGAATAAAAATATAGCTTGGTTTGGTTCTTGATCTTGACAAAGGCCAGGTTTGTGTAAAGATGAAATAGGTAGTTACCTGTGAATTATAACTTATAGAGATACTAGGAAAATCATATTACTTTTTCATATATTTGTCCTCGTGCGGTTCTTTATTTTTTCCTGGTATTCATAAGGAAATGTGTATTAAAATTAATATATATGTATAACCAGAAAAATAAAACAATTTACATATATATATATTTTTTTTGGGGGGGGAGGAGGCAATGGGGGTTAAGTGACTTGCCCAGGGTCATACAGCTAAGAAGTATTAAGTGTCTGAGATCAGATTTGAACTCTGGTCCTCCTGAATTCAGGGTTGTTGCTCTATCTACTGTAACACCTAGCTGCCCCCAAAAACACATTTTGATCTTGTTTTGGTATGGGGTGTGAGATGTAGGTCTATGCCAAGTTTCTGACATATAATTTTCCAATTTTCCCAGCAATTTTTCTGAAATAGTGACTTCTATTGCTAGAGTTTGGGTATATCAAATACTAGATCGCTATAATCAATGATTATTATGACATACATATCTAACTTACCTTCTATCATACCTCCCCCATTCTCTTATCCCTTTCTTTGAGTATTTTTGTCTCATTTCCTATCAGCCCCTCCCTTTGTTTTCCACTTTTTTCTCCTACTTTTTTATAGGGTAAGATAAATTTCTAGAGCCAACTGAATAATATATATAATTTCTCCTTCTTTCTATCCTTCTCTTGAATCCCATATTGGAAGATCAAAATTTTTTGTTTAGTTGTTTTTTTTTTTTTATTTTTTCAATAAAAATGATTGAATGTCTCTTATGTCCTTGAGATCAATCTCTTCTCCTAAAAAATGATGGTCAGTCTCACTGGGTAGTTAATTCTTGATCATAACCACAGTTCACCACTATCAATAAAGGATTGGAGGATCTGGAATAGCATATTCCTGAAGAATTTATCTTTAGGAATATGGTATTCCAAACCCTCCAATTCTTTATTTTAAATGCTGCCAGATCATGGGAAATCCTGAATGTGGCTCCTTAATACTTGAATTCCTTCTATCTGGCAGCTTGCAGTATTTTTTTTTTCCTTGAGATTATAGTTCTGGAGTTTTACAACAATGTGCCATGTTTTTTTTTTTTTTTTTGTTTGTTTGTTTGTTTGTTTTTGTTTTTGTTTTTCTTGTGGGATCTCTTTCTAGCAGTGATCTATGAATTCTTTCAATGACTATTTCCCTTTCTGGTTCTAGTATATGAGGCACTTTTCCTGGATGATTTCTTGAAGAATGCAATCCAGACCTTTTTTTCCAGTCATGGCCTTCATGTAGACCCACAGTTTTTAAATTGTCTCTTCTGGACCTATTTTCCAGATTGGCTGGAATTGGTCCAATGAGGTATTTTATATTTTGTCGTTTTTTTCATTATTTTTAGTTTTTTTTGACTGATTCTTGATATCTTATAGCATCATTAACTTCCATTTGCCCCAGTCTAGTATTTAAAGTGTGCTTTTTCTTAATTTAGCTTTTGTATTTCTTTCTTCCATTTGATTAATTCTACTTTTTAAGGAGTTGATTTCTTCAGGAATTTTTTTTTTTTTTTTTGCATTTGGTCAATTGTATTTTTAAAGGAATTGCCTTCCTTTTCCAAGCTGTTAACTCTCTTTTGCACACCTCTTGTTTAACTAATCATTTTTTCTTCTGCCACTCTTATTTGTCTTTTAAAGTCTTTCATGACCATTTCCAAAAAGTCTCTTTGGGCTTGAGACCAATTCATATTACTCTTTGAGATTTCCTCTGTGGACATTTTATCCTCGTCGTGTTTTGCTCTTCCCTATCACCATAATAGCTTTCTATGGTTAAGACTCTTTTCTGTTTCTTGCTCATTTTCTTTTCTTTTTGTATTTCTTCTTTTGTGACTTTTGTGATTGAAGTCTGCTCCTGGAGAAAAGGAAGTGCTGTGCTTCCTGTGCAGCTTTAAGTCTTGACTTTGAGCACAACTTTGGTTCGGTGTTTTGCTCACAGCAGAAGATTGCTTTATCTGCTCTTTCCAGGAAACAGCTTGGTTTGCCAGTATTTTCTTTTTAAGCTGGGATTTGAGGTTGCCCCAGTGAGTGAGAACTGAAAGACTTAGTTGTTGATCTGCTATGTTTAGTACCTTCTCACTGGCTTTCCCAGACTCTGTGAGCTTTCTTAAAGTATTCCAGTCTATATTGAATTAGAGAGTGCTTTCATTCCATCAGACCCTGTTCAGAGGCTTGGTTGTTGAGGGAAACTGGGAGTCCTGGAGCAGCTTCCTGGCTTCACTCTGCTAATTCCACTGCTGAAGTCCCCAAAGCTGTCTTTTAGCAAAGTATAGATGACACTCATTTTTTTCTAATGCTTGGAATTTCCTGAATTGGGTATACACAAATTATTCCATAATTAGAAATAATTTTCCATCTTTGATTTAAACTAGACAAACTGCATCCTGATATGTTTGCATTGAGTTGTCTATCTTATTTCTGTCTCTCCTCAAATGTTATGTTCTACCCAAGTTTTTCCTAATTCTATCCCTTTGTTAAGGCTTTTCTTCTCTGTAAGTTACTTTGCATTTATGTTTTATATAATTTGTGTTTTTTTTTTAATCTGGATATCTGCAGTCCTTCCTCTAAGTGGAATAAAATTTTCTTGTAGGAATATATATATATATATATATGTATATATATTTTTTGTTTTTGTTTTTGCCAAAACCAGACATACTAAACATCACATTGTCCAGCTTATGAAATGTTTGTTGAATGGAAACATTCCTCTATTCTTGAGTTGTCTATCAAGAAGTACAATAAAGAAATAATTCTTGATTTGGTGATGGGGAAGTCTCATATTTGATTTCTGATGCCATCATAGGTAAGTCAGGCAACTTCTCTGATTTTCAGTTTCTTTATATACAAAAATTTAATATTAATATTTGTGTCACCTGCCTTAAATGATGAATACTCAGAGTGCAATCATTTTTTTTGTTTGTTTTCAGAGTGGAGAAAGGAGTTAATATCAATACTCTCTTAACTTTTTTTTCCTAATCACTCTCAAGAGTAATTGTAGTACTTCCTCCAGACCTGCTAGCTTATTTCCCTCACACCAAATATTGGTTAAACAAAATATCATCAAGAATAGCTAATATGCCTGAAAATTAAAGTAATTAGTAAGTGGATATTAGACAAACTAAAAATTACACAAATGTATACATTCTTAAGCTGGAAGTCAGATAATCATTTGATTCAATCAAAAAAAAAAAAGAGGGCAATTTCACTAAAGAGAATCTATCTCTGGCAGTTTTTAAGAATCCAACTACTGGAAGTCAAGGGACATCTTAGAGGTTTTTTTTTTTTTTTTTTTTTTTTTTTTTATGTGTCTACAACTCTGAGAACACAGAGCTGCTATTGAAAAGTGTGCACTTAATCTCCTCATTACTACCTCTCTCAAAGTTCTCCAATAACCTCTCAAATAGGTTGAGAAAGTCCTCACTTTGTCAGTATATATACAAAAATTAGAATGATACAGAAAAGATTATCGTGGCTCCTGTGCAAGGGTGACGCACAAATACATGAAACCAAAGATGCTAAAAAAGAAGGAAGTTCTTGCCCCCAAAAAAACTCCTTGACACCAAAATCGTTGATTGTCAAATAATTCAATGCCAAAAATAGATATGATTTTTATCATTGTAAATGACATTAAAGAGGAAGTACAATCTCTTTTACCACTGTACCCTAATGTATATGGTAAATTTCTAACTATTTGATGTTGAAGAATGTCATGTTTTCTTTACCATTACAACATCCATTTCCTCACAGCAGGAAACATATTAACATCCCTAACACTTAGCATGTGCTTTGTTACACAGTGTTTAATAAACATTTTATCCATTCATTTACTCCTCACTGAATGTGTTCTCTATCAATATGAAGTCACATCTGCACATTCAGTGTTCTCATAGAATCAGAAATCATGTTTTCTACATATATGCAGATGAAAGGCTGTCCCTGAGAAAACCATCCTGGAATTAGTCAAAGTTTTATATCTTGAATATTGAAGAAGTATATAAAGATGATTTTTTTATCAGAAAAATTAAGAGGTAAATTCCTACTTTATAGGCCCACTGAAACATCTTGAATAAAAATCTACCAGTAAATATGATAAGATGAAGGATTGAGACCTCATATTATTCCCACATGATACTTGTCTTCTCTTCTAGCTCCTTTTATTTCAAAGGCTTTTTTTTCCCTGTGTAACTTAGAGATTATGAATATTCAGTATGGTAACATTTATGAAAAACTGTTCTTCAGTTTCTAGGCAAAAATGTTTTGCCTGGGCAAATGTGGGTAACAGTTTAGTCTATGGTAATGACTCAGTCCCAACACAGTTTATTGGTTGAGTCTTCTGAAATGTTTTGACATCTATATTTTTAGCTTTCAGATTCATTATCGGTATGTTCATGAAAGATATCAATCTTCTGATTCTAATTCTAGCCAACAGGTCATGTCTTGATTTGTATTTCATAGGAACTAGAATATTATACACTATAGTGACACATTGATGTATTTTGCAGTTTCTTTCATTTCCTTTTTGATCTAAATTTATCATGGAATTGTAACTCCTTAAAGAAAACACTTTTGTAATTTTTTGGGCACTGACCTACTATTAAATTACCACCATAAGTCATTCCATTTATATAAATAAATCTTCATGACTCAGCAATTTGTTCAATGCTTCTCTATTAACAAGTGGTTTTCTAGTCATCTCATGAAATGTTGCCTAGACCAAAGGTGATGAATTTAAGTGCTCCTGCTCAAAGCAATGAATTACAGCCCTAATCAGATCAGAATCGAATTGGGATATTTTTAATACAACAAATAAAATCACCACACAACATAGATAATGTTAATTTGTAGTTTTCTAAGTCAATATGTGATCCAAATGGATCTATTTTTCTTGACACTATGGGCCTACATTGTAGCTGTCATCTCCCACCATACTACAATTTTTCCCAAGAAACTAGAGTCCTAATCCTGAAAAGCCAAACACTAATAGGAAAGCTCGGGCATTATCATGCTGTAAATCAATTCTCATGTAACTTGCAGCTATTTTCAGAAAGTGCAACTCCATGCATAATCCTGCTCCTCACCAATTCCCTTTTGTATTTTCTTCTCCTAGAATCTAATCTCTTCCTAGTCTATGATTATATTGCATGTTTTTATTTGTATCTTCAGCACTAAGCATAGTTATATACAAATAATCAGTGCTTAAAGAATGTTTTAGCTATCTACTTATTAATAACTTGTTAGTTTAGGTTTTGTGTATGTTGCCCATGAAGGACTTTTTGATTCCATTCTTGGCCATAAGATGTTTCACATGCTCTGTTGTTTGTATATATCTGACAAATCTATTGGTGTGTAATTATCACCCTTTATTATTACTCAACAAAATTCTCATCCAAAATTGTTTTTTCTTTAAGCTTTTGGCTGCTTAAATATGTATACAGAAAGAAAAAGGAATTTTACTCATTCTCTTCCTATTCTTAATGACAAAATATAAATATTTCTATAGCTGCTCTAAAGTGATTGACCCTGTCCTTCATTAATATTATATGAGTTTCTGAAAATGAAAAGAACTTCCCAAACTTCTGAAAAAAAGTTTAACATTAAATCAATGTATGTTTTTTGTAATTGTGTTTGTGGATATGTGTGTACAAGATTCACCCTTTCCTATCTTCTTATCTTCCCTATCATTATGGAGGGCATAGTTGTTCTCCCAGTTTCTCAGGCTCACAACCTAGATGTCATCCTCACTGTCTCTCACTCCACAAATAATCTATTGCCAATATCTGTCCATTTTACCTTTGTAATTTCCTTGAATATATATTCTTCTTTTCTCTAACACTGCCCCATTTTAGTGCAGGACCTCATAACCTCAAGCATGGACTATTATAAGAGATGCTGATAAAAATATCTCCCTTTACTCCAATCCATCATCCAGTTAGCCACCAAAGTGATATTCCTAAAGTTCAGATCCAACCATATCACACTGGTACTCAATAAACTCCAATGGCTCCCTATTGTCTCCAGCATCAAATACAAAATCTTGTGTTTGATAGAGTCCTTTATAACCTAGGCTTCTCATACTTTTTCAATTTTCTTAAGCCTTACTCCCTGCCACATAAACTTCTTCCAGTGACATGAGCTTCTTTGATGGTCTTTGAAGAAGAGACTATATCTCTTACCTCCAAGCATTTTCTCCCAAACCAAAAAAACTTCCTCTTTTTTATCTTTGCCTATTGGTTTCCCTGGCATCCTTTAATTCTCCATGAGAATCCTACTTTGTACTGGAAGTATTTCCCAACCCCTAGTAATTTTAATGGCTCTCCTCTTAATTTTTTTTTCTAATTTATCCTGTATATAGCTTGTTTGTAATATCCTGTATATAGCTTTGTTCTCCCTTATGAGATTGTGAAATCTTTCAAGATGGAGACTGCCATTCTCCTCTCTTTGTATCCTCAATGCTTAGCACAATATCTGGCACAAAGTATGCACTCAGTACATGTCGATTTATTTAGTAAATAAACTGCTTTGATTTCAATAGAATTCTAACATCACAATGGAAGATGTATATTGAAATTGTAATCATCATTAGTATGAAATAAATATTTTGTTTGTTATCTCAATTTATTGAGATAAGCTAAATCTAAACCAGATGAGGGAAGGGCTTGAATGTTAGTTATATATATAACTATATGTATATATATATATATATATATATATATATATATATATATA
Source organism: Antechinus flavipes (assembly GCF_016432865.1). Classification (NCBI taxonomy): domain Eukaryota; kingdom Metazoa; phylum Chordata; class Mammalia; order Dasyuromorphia; family Dasyuridae; genus Antechinus; species Antechinus flavipes. The sequence goes on from NC_067403.1 coordinate 34,547,505, forward strand.
TATATATATAACTATATGTATATATATATAATATATGTATATATATATAATATATGTATATATATAATATATATATAAATATATATGTATATATATAATATATATATAAAATTTAAATATTGGTTTATAAAAAAGCATTAAAGGAAGAGACATTATGAAATGAATGACAAAAAAATTCAGAAAAAAATGATTTAGAAAGATCAAGATCAGTTGATCAGATGGATACATCTGAACAGGAGATCCAAAGGGCAAGTGAATTTAAGACTTATTCATTCCCCTGACATCTAAACAAGTATAAGAAATTCTCTCCAATTCTGAAAATAGAACTAAGACTTTCCCGGATTCTAAGAGGGAACACATGCCTGATAGTTCAAAAAGATAAGTAATTAAACCACAAAAAGCCCAGGTCTCTGATAGACCTACAGTTTTCCATTTTACTGTCTGCCTATTTCAAATTCTGACACATAGATAAGAAAACACATTGCAGCTGCTGAATGAGTCAGTCTGGCAGTTTTCTGCCTGCAAGGATGTACTGCTCTGGTTAAACCTCATATGCCATTCCATCCAGGACCACAATTTCATCTGTTCAACAAATAAATATTGAGCACTTACTATGTACATGCTCAGCACTAGGTTAGGTGCTCTGGGAGACATAGGAGAAGCAGAAAGCAGTTTCCTGCTCAGGAGGAAATTAAAAATAACCCCATGAAAATTTAAATGCCAACACAAAGATAACAATATGTGTCACTAGCTGGAACATGATAACATTTCAAATAAATGATATACCCTATTTTATGAGTTCCAAGAAAGGAGATATATTAATGTAGGTTATTACAAAGGAGACTTCTATTAAGGAATTGACAATAGCTTAGTGGGCAGTGACAGACATTTCAAAAGAAATCAAGGAAATATTTTTAAATGAACAAAAGAATAAAAAAAACAGAAAAGGAATACAAATATGACAGTTTCATATTTCCTTAGTTAAATTACACGTGACCATATCTATCTATAGACATGCTTGTGTATAGATTTGTAAAATTGTGTTAATGATCATCAAGTTCACAATTAAAAAAAATTATTTTCCAATAAAAGATGTAGATTAGAAAATTGTATAAGAGTTTTTAAAGGGGTAATTCTAGCTAAAATTCTTATAGTACTTTTGAGTTTTCAACACTCTCTATGAATATTATTTCATTTGAGTCTCTTTCAAAGGAAGATAGGTAATGCAAGTCTAGGAAATATCACTTGCATTTTATAGGTTAGGTAATGATTTCAGAGAATTTAAGAGACTTATCTATGACTCCTTATGTTACCAATATCAGAAACAAGTATCAAATCCACATTTTCCTTACTCCAAGCCCAGCCCACACTATCATACAATTTTCATTGAGATTATCTCGAAAGATGGATATATTTCATGCAAAAAAGAGAGGAAGAGGATGGCTATAGATGTTTAAGAAGCACAAAGCAGACTGGCATGGGTAGATTGTAGAGGTGAGGAAGTAATATATAATAAGACAGAAGCTAAGTCTAAACCAGATGAGGGAAGGACTTGAATGTTAGTTTAAAATTATATATAATATATGTATATATACACATATATAATTTAAATATTGGTTTGTAGAATGGCATTAAAGGAAGTGACATTATGAAATGAATGATTTAGAAAGACCAATGGATCAGCAATGTATAGAATATATTAGACTACAAAAAAGATGACTAAGTGGTTTTTATCATGTTCATCTCCTATTACTATGAAAAATAATCCCATATGATATTGTTATACCTTCTCATTACTAAATAAGGTTCATCATTGTCTCTAATATTTTGGAAGATCTGTGATCTCATAAATGTAGGTACTCTTCCTAATGCACAGTACAACTATCTCTGTCATTTCATCATGTGTGGCTCTCATCTGTCTCCTAAAATCTTCAAATACAGTCTAATGAGTATTTCTCTATACTTTTCAAATTGTGTACATACCACTGGAATCTTCATATTGTGAACCAGTTATTCTGTAAGATTACTCCATAAATGACTGTAATATTCTGACTAGATTTCTGAAGGTCTGGGGACCTGCCTTAGTTTCAGCAGAATAATCACCACAAGAATAGTCAGGAATAAAGTGTAAAGATTTTATTATCTCCTTGCCACTTGGGGCAGGGCTAGCTTTCTGGGGGACCCTCAGATAGACCTTAGTCTTAGTGGAGGAGTGAAGGAGATGGGACAGCCACCATAAGGGTCTTTATCTTTGAGTCTGTCCTCTGTCCTCCAGCCTCCATCTTCTCTGTCTATCTCAGAGTCTGTGTTCCTTCCCAGCTCTCTTAGCTCTTATATACTCTATTATAAGTACATCATCATAGGTGTCAATCTTGTAAAATAGGTGTCAACTTATAGAACTATACTAAGTATATGTAAACTACATGTAAAGTAGAGAAGCATTATCTTAATTCCACTGAGTGGAAGGGTTTCAAGTCCACTTGGCCCTCTACATCTCCTGCTTTCTTTTGTTTTAGAACACAGGTGGTCAAGCCTTCCCTGACTTCTCAGAGTGGTGAAAACACCAAAAAAGGACGTGATCACACCCTTCCTGACTTCTCAGGAAGGTGAGAACACCAAACCACATACTGTTAGCAGGTTTCCTCTGGTTTGAAGGGTCTTATTTGAAATAGGTAAACATAAATCCATCAGCATGGGAAGTATTACATAAGCACATAGTAATATAACACAGGCTAGTAGTGATGTAACAAACAACATGAATCAACATGAGGAATTATACATGTCCATAAGTCCTAGAAATAGTCCAAAACCAATCTATTGTCCATTACTCCAATGATTCCTGCTGGTTTTAAACTCCTACATCAGTCTTATTAACAATTTTTAATGACTGAATTTATGCCACATTAACAGCTATGATTGTTAGGTGTTTATTTTAATTTCCATCAAATTTCATTATAATATTTATTCTCTTCTACCTCAAAAAGAAGAAAGGGAGAAACTATTAGCACTAGGTTGATTCAATTTATATTTTTTGTGGTAATAGAATTTATTATACTTCTAAACCCTTGGCTCTTATGTCTACGCACACATATATATTTCCTTACTCAGCTACCTTGTACAAAGTTTGAAACAAAATGATTTCCAATTCTGTGCAAAAAGATGTGCTTAATGTTGTCCCTTCTTCCTCTAAATTCAGTTCATTTACTCATTCAACAAGCAGTTATTGAATAGCTATAATATCCAAGGGCAAAAACTAAATGCTTTGGGCTATATAAATATAATAAAATGCAATTTCTATTTTAGGAGCCAAATATTTATGAAGGGAGATAAATTATGTACATAAATTACTGCAATATCTTGCAAGCTTTACAAGGTTTCATGTTTAGACATTTTGGACATATGATGCCCATTTTCTAAGGACTATCTTAGCAAAGGTTAAAGATATGTATCAAATTCAATACATGGTGATGCATTTTCTCTCATAATAACTCTTCAAAAATATCTAGTATGTAAGGTTTATAATTTATCAATTCAGGGAATGCATATATGGGAAAAATTATCCCTTCTTGAAGTATTCAAGTATATGAGGAAGGACATTATGGCTTGATGGGACTCAGTAAGCTTTTGAAAAGGAGACGTTTGTGGCTGTTTGTTTTTAGGTGTTCATATGTGTATGTTCCTTTCTTTATATCTCCAGCACTTAACAGAATGCCTGGCACATTTTAGGTACTTAACAAATCAGAGTTGTTTTATTTGGATTCAGCTTCTTCCTCAGATATATCATTTGACATAGAGGAATTACTTAAATTATCAAGGTCCCAAGACACTCTCTAAGTTAGCTGCCAGAAGGTTTAGTGATTTGAATAAGTGGGATGAGTTTTCACATTACTGAAATCAAAGGTCAAGGAAAATAAAATAAAAGGAGTCTATAAATACATATATTATGAACTCTTGATGGGGTGAATTGAAATCGTTAATACTTCATACTGTAGACCCTCTTAATATCTTCTTTTATTTTAATTTTTACTTCCCCCACTTACATGTAAAAATAACTTTTGAGGGCTTATAAGTGTATATTCAATTTTTTGCATATTTCCTGATGAATCATGTTGGAAGAGAAAAATCAGAACAAAAGAGTAAAACCATAAGGAAAAAAAAAAAAGAAAAAAGGAAGCAAAAATGAATATAGCATGTGTTGAGTTATATGCAGTGCTCATTGTACACTCTCTCTGGATGCATTATTAGGATTACCTTGGATCATGGAACCACTGAGAAGAATCAAATTGGGCATAGCTGATCACTACACATATATAAAGCATATATATTGCTTACATATAAAGCAATATATATTGCTTTCAACAATGTTTTCCTGGTTCCGCTTATTTCACTCAGCATCAGTTTACATAAATCTTTTCAGACCTTTCTAAAATCAGCCTCTTTACCATTTTTATAAAACAATAATATTCTATTACTTTCATATCCCATGTTTTATTCAGCCATTCCCTAATTGATAGGCATCTGCTCATCTGATCCCTTGCCAAAAAGAGATACCACAAACATTTTTATAAATGTGGGTCTTTTTCCTTCTTTTATGATTTCTTTGGGATACAGACCCAGAAGTATCATTTCTGTATAAAAGGGTATGCACAATCTGATAGCCCTTTGGGCATAGTTTCATATTGCTCTCCAGAATGGTTGGATTAGTTCAAAACCACATCAACAATGCATGTGTCCCAGTTTTCTCACATTCCTTCCAACATTTATCATTATTTTTTCCTGTCATCTTAGTCAATCCGAGAGATGGGAAGTCATAATATCTCTCATTAAATGTTATGTTCTTTTTATTCACTTTCAAAAAGAACCTTCACCAAAGTTTACATTTAATGAAAATATATCCTAGGAAACAATATACATAATGACTACAAAATGTAAATGATAAAAATAACAACAAAAGGAAAGGAATAACTGCTTAATCAAAAATGACTGAAATGTGCATAGATGAATTAAATATATGAATGCATATATATATGTGTGTGTGTATGTATGTATGTATATGTATGTGTATGTATTTGTAGATAGACAAATAGCTAGATAGATAGATAGATAGATAGATAGATAGATAGATAGACAGATAGATAGTTGTCCTAGCTGCCATAGTAACATCTATCCATCTAAGTGATGAAGTGGATAAAGCTCCAGACCTGTAATCAGGAAGACCTGAGTTCTAATCTGGCCTCAAACATTAGTGTGTGACCCTGGTCAAGTCACTTAATCTTTTCTGCCTCAGGTTCCTGATCTGTAAAGTGAGCTGGAGAAAGAAATGGCAATACACTCCAGTATCTTTGCCAAGAAAACCCTGAATAGAGTCATAAAGAATAAAATATGACTTAAAAGTAACTATAATGTGCCATGAATTGTAATGAAACACAAGGATACAAGTACAAGAGAGAGAAAAAAGTCTGTCTTCAAGGACCATAAATTCTACACCATAGAAGTGAGTGGTTGCCAAGAAAAGATATTTTGGTTTGAAATATTTCAGAAATTGTGATCAGAGCTAAAGGGTATTAGATCAATACATACATTCCAGTAGCAATGACAGTAAGAAAGATGAGAAATTCACCTCCCCTTGTTTCCAGAAGTGGGTGTGGAATATGAAACACAGATTATAGACTCTAAGATTTGGTTGATCAAGGCTAAAATAATCTTTTTTTCTGCACTTTTTCTTGCTTTTTTCCCTTATAGGATGAACATCATAGTTTATACACAACTAGGGTGTCATGAACTGAAATGAGGGGAATGGGCTTCCTTCCTCTTTTCTCTCTCATTTTTACTCTGGTTTCAAGAAATAGGCCTGGATATTAATTCTCTTTACAGTTTTTAGGTGCCAGCAGGATTACACTCCAGATCAAGAGTTTGAACAATGGCATTCTTGGAACCAGGATTATAATCATTTAGGAATCTAGCTTACAGAATAGGTCAGAGAAGCTTGCAGGTTAATACTTCAATTCCAATTGTATACAGGCTCTGACTTGGTAAGCCTTCTCAAAAAAAAAAAAGTCTTTAATGTGTATACTTGGCAAAATATATATATATATATGTATATATATATAGTTTAAGGGCCTGGGATACTTGTCACTAGGTATTTATTTTTATGATAGATAACTGATTAAATCATTTACTTCTTGGGGGAAGGGGAAAGTAAGTAAAATTTCAAACTGTATTGATGAAATTGGCACTCATCAAAAGTAATGAATTAAAATTTGAAGAACTGAAGGTAAATAAGTGAATATACAAACAGACTTTATTTATTAGTTTTAGAACACCTGAATTATTGGATTAAACTCAAATTTATGCATTCCATGCATGTGAGAAACAGGAACAAAGCCCAGAAGTGCATGTATTTGGAAGGCTGAGAATTAGACGTGCATGACATTTTCTACTCAGATAAAAATACACATGCATATGTCTGTATGACTCATTCCACACAACTCAAAATTGCTGGAGAGTGGGTGTTGCTCTGAATATTACTGCACAATGTAGTTTTCAAAGAAAAGAAACATGTTTGGCACCTTCCATTCTTCCTGGGTAACTTTAGATTAATGGAAATCACAATTAATAACATGCTGAACTAGAAAAGCATTAAAAGCATGTCAAAAGCTAAAGAACAAAGAGAAATTCAAACACAAGGTGATGGCTGTTACGTCAAGACACACTCTGTCACTATACATCTTAATGAAAATAGGCCAAGTCCAGATTAGCAAGCTAAAGGAGAAAATGTAGACATTTTAATAGACAATCCAAGGTTTTTGCCTCTTAGCCTATATTTCTAGATATATTGTTTGTGAGACAAATATTATCAGATAGGATGATTTGAGTCTCCATGTCACTTTGCTGTTATTATCTGTAAAATCATGTTAAGGTCCTAATAATGGAACCTAACATGGAATTAGACACTTCTAAGGCCTTCAGTAACATTAAGAATATGGTTAACAGAAATTGCAGTAGGTCTATGTTTACCTGATGATTAACATCTAAATAACAAAATTGAAGAGAGATTCAATATTTGTAAGTATCCAAATTACTTTGCATATATTCTGCAATTATTTATCTGTAAAACATGTGACCCCCCATAGTAGCAGGCATAAAATCTTATTGATGGCAAAAACTGTCATGTTAGTATTTGTATCCCCAGCACCTAGGACAGAGCCTGACTCATAGCAGGCACTTAATAGCAGGCATTTAATTACTTCTGCTAAATTGATTTTTTTGAAAATAAGTCTAAAGATCCACAATTTGAATAAATGTCTATCTTTTTTTTTTTTTATTTTGGTTATCCAACTTCTTCTTCACTTTATTTAGTGTTTATAGGCACAGCTTAAATTATTTTTTCTCCACAGAAAAGTGTACCCCAAATAAGGTTAAGTACAGAAGGAGTGTAGGAAGCTTGATGCTATAAAAGTTCCAAATGAGCTAATTTTTATCAAAAGTACAACATTTCTCAAGAGGAATTGGCTTTTTAATTCTTTTTCTAAACATCAGACTAAGGTTAGTGACCTGTCAACCCAATCAAAACAGCTGAATCAATTTCATGAATCTATAAAACTTTAGAATTAAAAAGAACTATGTGGATCAACTAGGCCATGCCTCTCATTTTATAGATGAGAAAATTAAGGTTGAGGCAGTCACATCTACTTGTAAGGGAAAAATGATGACAATGGCTTGGCAAACAGTCTGGACACGTCACTTGTGCTGGGCTGAATGATCAATGCAGTTTGCTGCAGCCTTAGCTGTCTATATCGATTATGAGAATGGCATTTGGGAACCAAAAGTCCTTTGTTTGCTATGCTACTGCCCATTTCTTTTGGCTGAACCTAGTTTGAAAGAGGCAAGAAAGAATACAAACAACGTTACTTTTTTATTCAGTACTTTCAGGTTTCTTGGGGTTTTTTTGGCTCCATAAAAATTGTTTCAATATCTGAATATCAGACTAGAGTTTGAAACTAACAATTCTATCCTACTTTGTTCCCACAAACTCCTAAATAAAAGGCACCTGAGAGGTCATTTATCGAGATGTTTCATTTTCAAGGACTGCTTTTACAAAATCCCTGCCAAATGGTCATCTGACTACTCTGTAAAAACAGGAAATCTAATACTGCAAAAGCCACCTCATTCCATTCTTGGACTGTTCTTGTGTTAAAATAATTCTTCCTCATATTGTATTGAAACTTATTTTCCTATAGCGTCTATCCATTGGGCCCAGTGTCACCCTCCAGAGTTATATACAACATGTCTAATCTGTCTTCATGACAGCTCTTCAAATATTTAAAGATAGTGATAAATCTCTTCTTCAGTTTAAACATCCCTACTCCCCTCTACTGTTCCTCACATAACAGCTTTGAATTATCTCTACATCCCAGGTGCCTTCTTCTGAATGGTCTCCAGTTCATCTATGTCCCTTAAGATCAAGGTTTCTTAACTTGGGAACCCCCTAAAGGATCTGTACGTAGATTTGGTGGAGGTTGTCAGTAGACTTGTGCAAATCACATTGTTATTTTCCCTAAACTTTACCTGTAATTTAGCATTTCTTTTAATTATGACTACAAGGGGAAAACAGTAACATGCATAAACTGTAACTTTGTTAACAATAAAACTCAGATATTTTCAAATCATATTGCAGCTGTTATAGATATCTCAAAATGTTTTAGAGCTCAGAAGTCAGAATACTAGTAATTAGGCCCTTTTGTAAACTCTATATTCAATATAACTGGTTTCCTTTGCCATTCTATTTTATTTCATGTATTAAAATATTACTATGAGAAATAATAATCCATAGGTTTCGAAAGACTACCAGAGACCTATGTCACAAAATTGTAATGTTTTGCCTAAATTATAAGTCACAGAACTAAACATAATATTTACTATTATTATTATTATTGCTATTGTGAATGGTAGTGGAGCGTATCTGTTCTCTCCTATCCCTTTTTTGCACTCTGTATTTTGGTTCATCCATCACAAGAGTTGATTATGTATTTGATAACCATGTCATACTGTGGCTCAGTAATCAAATGACAACCCTAAGCCTTTTCCATATGAGTTTTTTACACCTACTGACCTTTCCCCTTTCAGATCTTGCATAATAAGTATTCATCTGTACCACACATGGCAGCAACCTGGCTTTCCAATTATTTTGCTTGCATAAATATTTTCTTCCCAACTAAATTATAAACTCCTTGAGGGCAAAGATAGTGTTCTATACTTTTCTATCTCCATGATCTTTTCCAGAGCTTGATACACAGCAAATAATTTTTCAGCAGTTCATGAATTGAACATCTAGTCACTGGTAGTTTGGTCAAAGAGTCAAATCAAATATAACAGCACATACATCCAGCATCTGTCCTAATCCATTTAGCAACTGACTTTTAGAATGTGTCTGTCTGTCTCTGTATGTACATATGTATACATGTATATATTCCTTTTAAAAGTAAAAATGGGAATCATATGTGTACATGTATCTATGCATACACATATGTCATATACACATAATATATTTATGCATAAATGCCAAATTGTGGTGTTTTTCTTCTTTATAATAATAGTTCTCTCTGGGAGAGAGCAGGTTTCTTGGGGAGGTTTCTTGGGGGCAGCCTTAGTTTCAGTTAAAAGTAATAATTATCCAAATGCAGCCAGGTGTTAAAAGTTCTGATCTTTTATTGTCTCCAATATAGCCCGGTTAGTTTTTCTTAGAGGCCTATCTTTCTGCTTGGTTACAAGAGCTCTTGCAGCTTGTCCTTTGCCTCTGCTTTCTTCAGCCTCCAGTCAGCACAAAGGTGGAATGAATCTGACTTGCCTCCGAGAGTGGGCTTGGAAATACACAATATACATAAATATATATGTGTGTGTATGTATGTATATATATGATTAAAGAGCATTTAAAGAATTATTAGAAGGGCACATTCTCAAAAGTAATGACTTTCTTATCATTTCAACTAAACAGGGAACTCAAATACCATGGTATTTCTTCTCCTTAAATTTCTCCTCTGAATGCAGAATTCCTACCTTCCTCTCACCTGACTACATTTGCCAGCCGAAATTAACAAGCATCTTAAGCCTATCACTGATTCATATCAGTTCACCATTGATTCTGTTAAAAAAAATCTGAAAATTTTCTAAACATGGATTAGTATTTATAAATTTTCCTCTATTGATTTATGTGAAAGTGTGCATACACTATTTCTTCAAGATATTATACACACACACACACACACACACACATATAAAACATATATTTACTTTTAAAACATATGCCAAGAATCCAGGAAAATGTATAAATAAGTGGTTGATCTTATCCATCTAAAGTTTGAATTATTATTTTTTAAATTTTAAACAAATATATTTTTTATTTAAAAAGCAACTCTAAAACATAGGGTCAAACTTCTCTAAGGAGATTGCAAAAGTCAAATATTTATGATATTTATGAGCCATGTTCTTCTTTTGAAAACAAAATTACCTCATCTATTTTCATACCAGGAAGAACTCTTATATTTTTTATTTATTATTTAAGGCATGTTCTTCAGGTAAAATATAGTTGTGTCTCTCTAAAAGCACAGCAATAATAATAATGATGATGATGTGAATAGTTCCCATATCATCCATCAATATCTTTACAAGAAAAGAGATTATCAAAGATTTTCTCAAATCTATTCAAGTAATTTGTGTATTTGCAAATCTTCAAATTAGAATATTTTTGAAAATCTCATTACTTCTGATAACAAAAGGGATAAGATCTTAATAAAATCCCAAAAGGTTCTGTTATTGAAGTTTCTTTTGTTTGTTTTGCTTTTGTTTGTTTGTTTGTTTGTTTTTCCCCTTCAAAGGGTTCAAGACCAAGGTGTGATGACCACGTATTTAAAATCAGCTGGAGTCAGAATTCAGGTTAAGGGAAAAATCTTCAGTCTTTATTCTCAGTAGAGGTGAAAAAGGATTGCAATAGCAATATGGGCAGCTGTTACAGGAAGCCAGCTAGCAGAGGAGATTGGAGATGAAGGGTGGTCACAATAGTAATGCGAGCAGCTGTGTCAAGAAACCAGCCAGCAGTCTCTCTTTCTGCTTCCCTTTCTACTTCCCTGCCTCCACCCACCAAAATCGTCATATCCTATACAACACATCAGGACTTGCACAAAGAGTGGGCAGGGGCCATTCTTTCTCCAAGCTTATATATTAATAGAGTATGGTCCAATTACTATTTAGCCTCATGTACTTGGGACCTCAGTGCATCAACTCAAGCCTCAGCCCATTACACCAAGGAATTAAGGTAATAGTGGGAACATAATAAGAGGGTATAATATTTCTAAGAGTTGCCATCTTATATGAAGATGAGACAGGAAGGACACTGGGAAGGTGACAAGACATCTTTCTCCAAAGTAATGACTTTCTTATCATTTATATAATACCCCTACCTCAGTCTTGTACCTGCTCTTGATGCAGCAAAGCTAGATAGACTCAAAGCTTGGAGAAATGGGTAAAAAAACCTTACCAGCATCATTCATGTTATATAGAAGATTAGAATATTGTAAATGGATCAGATGAGTCAATTTAATGAGAAGACACAAACAAGAAGGTTCTCCAAAAGAATTTTCTTTGTACATATGGAAACTAAATTTCATTAAATCATATATCATAAATAGCTGAATAGAAGTATAAAAATTTGGTTATTTCCTTAGTATAACAACAATACTGACAATAATCACTATTATGAAGAGATTTAAAGTTTATAAACCACTATATATAGATATAGATATATAGATATATATGTATCTGTACTGTATCTGTACACACAAATATGGCACTCTCTGTAGCTCAAGATCTCCCTCTCAATTCCGTATGCCTCATTATTTTCATTTTTAAGTTTCCATTACAAAATGTCCACATGTGACTCTAATACAAAAAAAGAAGATCATGTAGGGAACGGATGCTACACCCACACATAAGAATACACACCCTCAGGAATACTTAAGTAATCTTTATGCTTGCTGGTCTTTGTTTGTATTTGAGGTTGATACCATTGGATTTGATCTTGAAATGTCTTTCTATTTTGAATGTTCAATCACTTATTCTGATATGGAATCAAATTTTAATCTAAGTGCCTCTATAATTGGAATCTGAAATAACTTTCATCTACTATGCTAAAACTGAGATAAAATCATTTGTTTTGCTGAAATTATCCCAATATGTTATTCATGTCCATATCCTATTTTGATCACATGTGCCAGACTAATTTCACCAAACACAGGTTATTCCAATCTAATTTTATTTTCTTTTAATGATATGATCATAAAATTTATAGATGAGGAAAATGGTCTACAAATATTTTGCCTAGACTATACCACAAATTTTGATAGTTCTTCTGTCATTCTTATGGACAAAATAGAGATATGGTCTAATATGATCAGTATGATCAGGTGAATATAGAGATGATTGATTAACTGGAACTTAAATTTTGAAAGAAAGCCCAGCCCAACCATGCTTTTTTCCTGGATTTTAGCACCCAGTTTTCAGTTACCTTTTTCTTCCACTCTATGACTCTCTTCATTAATTAGTGAGTTATTCCTAAGTCCTTCATTTTGAAAAGGGCCCAGAGCAGTCTTGCTTCTCTCTCTGGACTTTTGTAAGTGTAAGCAAATGCTTTCTCCTTCAACCTCTATAGTCCCAGTCTCCTTTTTTTGCCTTCCTTTTGACCTCTTCATTTTGAGGAAAGACCCAGACAAGTCATCTTTTGCTTCCAGAGTTAGAAATCTACTGCTCCTTTGTTATTTCCCTTCCTTTTCAACTCCCTTTTATATATTGCCTCCACTTTCTTCCTTCCACTACCATTAGAGACTAAAGGATATTTTGGGGCACAGCATATATTTCTTTTTTGTTTGAATTTGCATCAATAGTGCCTAGCACAAAGTAAGCGCTTATTAAATTTTTGTTTGCTTAATGATTATTTAATAATGGTTCTAGGTCAGTTTGGAAGGAATACTTCAACGGACTGCCCCAGAAACCTACACTTGTTCTTGTGTCTCCCAGCTATAATGTGGGAAAGTGTTACCAAAAAAATAAAAAAGCTGTCCATGGGACTTTTGGTTCCAGTTTCCCTAATGCAACTTCCTACTCATCTGAGGGCATGAAAAGTACAGGTTACACTAAGCCCTGTCTCTAAGATTTGGTGGGAACCTAACACTATGGAAGTTGTTCTATCCTAATGACTTGATGATCAAACCTATTTCTATGAGAAAGCAAAGAAAGTCATCACTTCCAATACACAAGAATAGTAATATCCTTATTACATCTTTTCTGTATTAAGGCAAAGCAAACTTCCTTTTTTTAGATGTTTGAAGATTTATGAGTATCTAATTTCATTGCAAATTTGAAAAGAAACAAAAAAAGCAATACCTAGAGAAATCAAAATTGGGGAACTGAGCTGTGAAGTCAGTCTGACATGACAGAAAGGGACACCCACATGACAATCCCCAGAAGTGTTCTGGGAAATGCAATTCTAAAAGCTGTAGTCATGCTGGAGTGAAGATAGATTCCTTAGTATGTCTGAATATGCTTTTCCCAGAGAAAGAACTTCATGGGGCATGATAGAAAAGACACAGGCTTGCAGAGGGAATTTACAAAATGGAGTTCAACACTGTCTTGGGGTCAAGTCATGTGGGACTGGAGCAGCAGCAAGAATCAAGATATAAGGATTCAGATAATTACTTTTTTCTAGTCTTTAGGGAAGGACAGCTAGGTGGAAGTGTGCCCACTCTCAAGTCAGAAAGAGTTCAAATTTAGCTTCAGATACTAGCTGTATGACTTGTCAAATAGCTTAACCCTCTTTGTTTCGGCTTCTCTGTATAATGACCTGGAGAATAAAATAGCAAGCCACTCCAGTATTCTTGTCAAGAAAACCCTAAATGGGGTAATAAATCAATGGACATAATCGGAAAATCACACAACAACAAATATTACAACAGCAACAAACAATAGACTAAAAGTCCAAAGTGCATTATTGAAATGGAAAATGCAATTAAGAGATAATACTTTAAAAACAAAAAATTAAAATAAAACACTACTCAATATCTTACACAAAGTCAAAAATCTGACAAAGATCAAGAGATGAGATGAAGGTTCATAGCCTCCCTTCTACCTTTAGTCAAGTCATTTTATACTTTCAGCAGCAGTAAAAATCTCTCATGTTCTTAAAGGATCAATCTAGCCTATAGTTAACCTAATGCTAAAGCAACTGTTTAAAACAGGATTTCTCAACCTTTTTTTTTTTTTTTTTTTTTTTGGTTTAAGGGACCCCTTTCACACTCTCTTAAATTTGATGAACTCCTTTTTGTAATAATGTCCTTAAATGAACAAAATGCAATTTTAAAGCAAACCAAATATATTGACATGCCATTATCATATTTTTTAAAGTACATAGTCTCGGGGATTAGAATATCTAATCTTGAGAAGAAAGTAATTGGTAGAGCCCAATAAAACATAAAGGAAGAGAAAAGGGAGTTTGTGAGAGTATAGGGGAGGTTTCTTTTCTTTTCTTTTCTTTTCTTTTCTTTTTTTAAGAAAGAGAGGAAGGAATGTGTTTAATATTGACAATGAGGCATAGTTTGGGACTTGGTCATTATTAGAATTTTTTGTTACTCAACTTTGTTTTTCTTTTGGGGGGGGGGCAGATGTGCAAGATGAGAAAGAGAAAATAAAACATGTTTAATTGAAAACAAGTAAAATATATTTTCATACAAGCTACAACTTGACCATTAGAAATGCATAGAGTTAGTATATTATTCTTTTTCAACATCAAACTTTCTATTCCAACTCATTCTCCACTTGAAAACAATAACATCAAAGGCTTTCATTCTTCTTAGCCCTAGACTGAGAACCCATTTAGTGAAATTTTCAATGAATTGAATGAAATGGGAAAAAATCACAAAGTTCTTTCATCCGTAAGCTAATGGTTAGTATGGCAAGAGTAACAGACATGAAATAATAAAAGAACACAGGAGAGTACTTTATAAGAAATTTTTATTTGTGTAGGCTAGTCTGTTGAATGACAAAGCATGTCACTGGCTACAAAGATAAACAGTGAGAGGTTCTATATTTGTAGCAAACTTATTTCACATCATATAACAAAGTACGTCAGACTGACAAGATCTCTCTCAGGTTACAGAGGCTGAGCTAATGAACAACTGGGAAGGAAATCTGACTTGCTAATGGTTCAAATGAGCACTATAGTTAAATATATACAAAAAATTAGGTTCCATTTTTGTAACAATTCAGTCTCTCTCTGCTCTCCTGCCACAGATTCTCTCCTCTTCACCTCTGAAAAATATCATGTTCCAATTATCACTGGAATATCTTCCAGCATGGAAACAACCAAACCCTATTTACTTCCCATTTATTGTAACTGACAGCTCTTTGTAGCAATAGCACAATTCAACATTAACACAACTGAAGATTCCTTCATAACACCCAAACATGGCATCAACACTGCAAAACAGATGAATGCCTAAGAGTAAATAAATGCAACAATAAGATCACTGATGATTGCATCTGTTTTAAGAAATCAATTCTATGGTTACATGAGTAAGATAAGGCAACAACTCAATTACTATGAAAGAGTGGCTTCCTCTTCTATGTTAATGAAATCCCCTAGACCAGTATAAATTTTCCTGTAGTGGGAGGAGGATGGTGGTGAAGAAAAATGCCTTAAAGAGCATATCCTATTGTTGAGGGATCAAAAGCATCATTTCCGTATTTGAAGCCTTCCCCAAACTTCAAAATATTTCTTAGAAAATTAATAAGAACAATTGAAGATGTGAACACTGGAAGGATTTATGATTGTTTTTTTGTTATAACGAGGAATTCTTGATATAAGAAGTTCCCCTACTAACAAACATCACCTCGATTATATAACTTAGAAGACAAAAATTGGAGATCTGTGTGAGTTATCTATAATCTTAAGTGATTTGCCCGAGGTTATATATCTGGCAAATGGTAAAAGCAGAATTTGAATGATAACTTCTGATGTCAAGCATTCTATCCATACTACCATTTTTTTTTAATTAATTAAGTTGCTAATAGACATTTAGTAAGGGCAAAGATATAGACCATATTGCTTCTCCCATCTCAAATCTATTCTCCACATAGATAGCAAAGTGATTCCTCAAGCATACATCTGAAATCACTACCCACCACTAAAAACCCAAATTATTGTTTATTTCTCTTTGGATGAAATGGAAATCCCATTGGGTAGCAAGAAATGTCACTATGATTTAGCCCTATTTTATGTTTTCAGATTTATTAGGGTTTAATCCCCTACCACACTAAAATATAGCCTAATCAAATGAGCTATTTGCTTCTTAGAGTATCTATTTCCCTTTCAAGCTCACACTAAATACTACCTCTTCTGCTAGATTTTTTCTAATCACACTAATTCAAAGTATCCCCAAAATTATTTTGTTTACATAATATATGCAATACATAGTATACACATATATGTATATATGAATATATGCACACATGACTGTGTGTCCATATATGTTATCACATGTGTGCATAAAAATGTGCACTGAGTCCATCTTCAACATTAGTGTGTAATAACAAAGCATTCGCGTGATATGGGGGCAACCTTGCTCATTTGCAGCTATCAGCAGTAAAGAAAAATAAATGAGATGTGGAATATGTGCAAGTTTATGGTATCCTACTAAGTGTTTCATTGGTCATGTTGACTTTATTATTGTAAAGTAAAGAGCTTCCCATGTACTTGTTGTATGTTTTCTTTATTTATTTATAAAACTCAAGCTTTGTATTATAATTATGCCCCCAAAACACAATGCAAGTTGAATGGGTTCTAAAACCGAGTGTGCAGTCGGTGATGGGACTTAGGGAGAAAATAAAGGTGTTAGATAAACTTCATGCTAAAATGTCTGCAGCCACCGTCAGCTGTGAGTTTGGTGTTAATGAATAGATGATTGGTCTAACTGCAAAAAAGGAGTACATATTCATATAAATGTTCATGAATCCTCCACAGAAAGTGTTAACATAACCTCTCAAGGGTGTGATAAGAGAATTGAAAAAAATGAAAAGTGGCTAAGTTTTGTGTAAATGTGAGGATGGAAGAATGAAAAAGTGTGGTTGATATGGCAACCAAACTACTTGAAGGCCCAACAAATTTCTAACTATGTAATGAAAGGCCAAAAACATATGAAGCTTTTGTAGCTAGCTGTGGGTGAGTTTACTGTTGTAAGTTGTGATGTGGCTTAAAAAAAATGAAACCTTCTGGTGAAATTGGTTCTGCTGCTGCTACAGTTGCTGCTGAGTTTCAGAACAGGTTGAACACATTGATTGGAAAAAATGTTATCCACAAGAAAAAAGTGTTTAAAGTTAATGAAACTGTTTTTGAAACAAGTTGAAAGTGTGAATATATTACAAAAGCCATTGTCAAAGACCCTGGGTTCAAGGCTTAGGCCAATGTCAGTAGTGACTTCAAGTGTAAGCTAATGACGATCTGTCTCTGGCCACTGGACTCAGATGTCTCCAGAGGAGAGGAGAAAGTAAGGCAGGTGATCCTGCACAGACCTCCTTCACTTCAATTCACTTTCATGTTATGGCTTCACCTCCCTGAAATGATGGTCCTCTTTGAGAATGAAGGACAAACAACAATGATACAATACAAACAAAAGGATCAACAAAGCTCCAAATCCCAAAGTTTTGAAAGAAAAAAACAAAACAAAAACACAAGCCTACAAAACCAGTGCATGTGGTGCTGAAATAGAGAAGCATGGATGACTGCAGAGATCTGAAATTGGTACAACTTTTTCATTATGGAGATAGAATGTTATCTGTAGGGAAAAATCCTTGTATTCAAGTTTGTTTTATAACTAGACGATGTGTCTGTTTATTTTCAGGTACAGCTAGAAAATGCCAACGAAAATGCAGAAATTATTTTTACACCACTCAACACCATTTCTTTGAGCCATTCTATGGACTGAAGAATCATAAAGCCTTCAAGTCTCATTACATCAGTGAAATCTACTCCTAGTTATGCATCTACTCGAAAGGAAATCTGAAAATCATCATAAAGAATTTCTGGAAATCTGTCACTGTATTTTAAGTCACTGACTACATTTATGTAACCTGGGGAAATGTTTTGCAAGCTACCTTGAACAGTTGCTGGAAAAAAAAAAGTGTGGCCCACTTGAATTAGGATTTTGAAGGCTTTAAAAACATTGATATAGTAGTTAAGCAGAGTATTGAAGCAATGATGTGTCTAGTTTATGCCAATCAGATGTGAAGAGTTTGAGGTTATGGGAAAGGAAGATTCTCTGACATCTTTTAGGAACAACCTTAGGAGTCAAGGAATGAACAATTAAATGCTATGTCTCAAGGTCATGATAGATATTGATCATCAAAGATAATGATGATGACGTTCCCAACATAGTTCCACTCAGAGTTTCCAAGCTTGAAGGATGACTTGGTATAATAAACCAGATAGTTAGATATATGGAGGCTATCAATCCCATCATCAATTGCAGCCTCAAAGTCAATCATCAACTTATTTCTGCTATGTTCATATACTCCGAGACTCAGAAAGACCACACAGAGTGTAAGAACTAGAGATTAGCTGATAGATTATTTAAAGCTGGTACATCCTTCACAATCTCCAGTGTCTTCAACTAGCCATGAAGGACAGTTTCAGAAATGATGTGGAAATCTCATCATTCTTAGAATCTTCCCCAAACAGCAACTAAATTCCTAGAAATGTCTTCTTTGGTTATCAGATGGTAGCTAAATTAGAGGTGTTTATAATATAGTTTAAAGCACAATGCACTTGCACTGTCATTTGACGAAATGGAAGGTAAGATTTGGGTTGAAAATGTTTTACTTTTAAAAATTTTATTTGTTGTATACTTTTCCTGGTATCATAGCTATCATATATCATGAAAAGTGAATGTTTTCTGAAATCCTTTTGACATATTAGCACAAAATGTCAAGAATATTCTAGGTAGGATAGTTTATCTCTCAGACTTGTGGAGGAGAAAGAAATTTGTGACCAAAGATGAACTAGAGACCATTACCAATCACAAAATAGAAAATTTTGATTATATCAAATTAAAAAGCCTTTGTACAAACAGAACGAATGCAAACAAGATTAGTAGGGAAGTAACAAACTGGGAAAACATCTTTACAATTAAAGGTTCTGATAAAGGCCTCATTTCCAAAATATATAGAGAACTGACTCAAATTTATAAAAAATCAAGCCATTCTCCAATTGATAAATGGTCAAAGGATATGAACAGACAATTTTCAGATGAAGAAATTGAAACTATTACCACTCACATGAAAGAGTGTTCCAAATCACTATTGATCAGAGAAATGCAAATTAAGACGACTCTGAGATATCACTACACACCTGTCAGATTGGCTAAGATGACAGGAAAAAACAATGATGAATGTTGGAGGGGATGCGGGAAAACGGGGACATTGATGCATTGTTGGTGGAGTTGTGAACGAATCCAGCCATTCTGGAGAGCGATCTGGAATTATGCCCAAAAAGTTATCAAACTGTGCATACCCTTTGATCCAGCAGTGTTTCTATTGGGCTTATACCCCAAAGAGATACTAAAAAAGGGAAGGGGACCTGTATGTGCCAAAATGTTTGTAGCAGCCCTGTTTGTAGTGGCTAGAAACTGGAAAATGAATGGATGCCCATCAATTGGAGAATGGCTGGGTAAATTGTGGTATATGAATGTTATGGAATATTATTGCTCTGTAAGGAATGACCAGCAGGATGAATACAGAGAGGCTTGGAGAGACCTACATGGACTGATGCTAAGTGAGATGAGCAGAACCAGGAGATCATTATACACTTCGACAACGATATTGTATGAGGATGTATTCTGATGGAAGTGGATTTCTCTGACAAAGAGACTTAACTGAGTTTCATTGGAGAAATGATGGACAGAAACAGCTACACCCAAAGAAGGAATACTGGGAAATGAATGTGAACTATTTGCATTTTTGATTTTCTTCCCGAGTTATTTTTACCTTCTGAATCCAATTCTCCCTGTGCAACAAGAGAACTGTTCGGTTCTGCAAATATGTATTGTATCTAGGATATACTGCAACATGTTTAGCATGTATAGGACTGCTTGCCATCCTGGGGGGGGGGGAGGGAGGGAGGGGAAAAAACGAAACATGAGCGATTGCAGGGGATAATGTCGTGTAGAAATTATCCTGACATGGATTCTGTCAATGCGAAGTTATTATTAAATAAAATAAAATTTATAAAAAAAAAAAAAAAAAAAAAAAAAAAGAATATTCTAGGAAGGTACTAGTGAAAAATGTTTTCCGTGTTACCAATTTTATTTTGTGTTGCGCATTTTGGGGATTGATTCATAGTTAGTATGTTAGGAAAAGTACATATTACCAGAATTATATTCCTTATAATAAGGAATTATATGAAAAAAATGTATTTTTCAGCAATCTCTAGTAAAATATTATAGTTTTTGATGGTCACAGGAATCTAAACTCCTCTTTTCCCATAAATTAAAATGCCAATATTTGCATTTTTTTTTACTTTTGTTCCATTTTCTAGGAATGTTACCTCCCTAATATATATATATATATATATATATATATATATATATATAATGAAAATATAATGTGCTATTTTTGTGTATATATATAATATGCTCAATTAGAAAAGTCTGTCATGAAATTATATGTATATATATAAATATATATGTACATATATATCTATGACAAGCTAATATACATACACATGTATGTATATATTCAGGATCCAGGACATGATAGGTATGACATAAATGTTTTTGAACAGTTTATTACTCTCTTTTAAGAAAATAATCTCTTTAATCCTATTTTTCACTGTCACTTAATCTGTATAACCTTCATTTTCATCAGTACAGGCTTCTGCCTGGTGTCCACATACTGTGCTCCTGGTTACTTCTCTATATTTGTCCACTCCTCACTGCCTCTACCCACTTTCACCTCAACTCCATAAAGGTCAGTTTTCTCTTATTTTGTTTCCAAACACAATCCAATTTCTATGGGCCACTTAAAAGCTTCTTCCATTCCTGACTATTTTCATCCACACAGTTTTTCTTTTTTTTTTTCTAATTATGAGTGAATATAAACCATTAATTGTTTGAGTCACACATTTTGACATTTAATCCTAGATTATGAGAAGACAATCTTATGTCTTCCCTTTACAATCATGTTTCATACCCTTTGAGGACAGAGTGTGTTTAATTAAATATGGAAACTATTTTGTATTCTTGCTAGTCCCTGATGAACTCAGGAACAAGTTGGTATGCAATAAATACTCACTGAACTGGATGTAATGTACAGTAAAATCAATTGAACTAAATAAATGTTTATAAACAGAAATATACGGTCACTCACAAGAAGCTCTCAAGAAAGTGGAGAAACAAATGTCTTTATCAGAAGGAAAAAAAAAAAACTGAGGGGATCTAGTTATGATTATAGAGGACCACCTGAATTGCAGATTGAATTTCATTATACCAAATAGCCAGTAAAAGGGGTGGAGAGCAGGAATCTCAATGAGATGAGTGGGTTGTTCACCTATCTGGAAAACAATAGGAACAATAATAATGAAAGAAAATGATGGAAATAGCATGTACCACTATTAATTAAATCTGTCCCCACCTGGTGAGAAACAAGGGTAGACCTGATTATGAATATATGAATAATAAATTCAGTTGGAAATCTTTAACTCATTAAAATAAGCTAAATATTCAACTATTTAAGCACTGTATCCTTTAAAAGAAGTTTTTGCTTACTTGCTATAAATTTATTGCCAGATAGACTAGATCCATGTGACTGAATGATTCATTTCTCAAAACTAAAACAAACAAAAAAAGAATGTATTTCTTACAATTCAGCACATGAACTATTACATATATGAAATTAGGTACATACATTTTGTTAGATATGAACACACATAAATTCTTTGAAGATACTTTCTCAAAGTTAATATTCTTAGAATCACAGGATTTAAAAAATAAAGGAACTTTTTAGATTATCTTGACTGATTTTTTCTTTTTAAATATGAGAAAAATATATATATCCATGAAATAACATATACTTTCATTTGTTTAAATGATAATTATTTATATATGCTCTATGTAGATAATTCACAGATTATTATACCCAGGCCCAGGAACACCCTTTATCTTCAGCCCCATACTATCAATCACTTATTAAATACTTAAAACTGGATTTCTCGTGGCTTTTAAAATTTCTTATATCCCAATCTGCACTCATTAGTTCTGCTGTCCCCTTTTCAAATTTTCCACATTTCTCTCAAAGACAACACCATCTTTCTACTCTTCCAGTTTTGTAGCCTTTAAGTCATTCATCAATTCCTCACTTCTTGATTCAACATATTTGATCAATTGCCAAATAATGCAGTTTCCCCATTCGCAATGTTTCCTATATTTGAACTCTTCTTTACATTTACAATTTTATTTTTACTTCATGCCTTCATGTTCTCTTCCCATAAGTATTACAACTTCCTCATTTGTCTCTCTGCCTTAAATCTTTCATTTCTCTAATCTATCCTACATACTGCTGCCAAAGTGAATTCCTTAAAATGTGCTTTTAGAAAAATATATATATGCACATATGTGTATAGAAATATGCATATAAACAAATGAATGCACATATACCCCCATATAGAGGCATATGTACACTGTGTATGGAAAAAGAGAGTGAGGAGAGAAGAAAGTGCTGTGTGTGTCTTTGTATGTGTTTAAGCGTGTTGAGTCCAAATTATTCTTCCTGTTTCATGACTTCATTTCTCATCTCACTGCATCTCCTGCTGACTTTACAGTAATTCAGACTGTCCTTTCTTTCCTCAGATGTTACATTCCACTTCTCTTCTCCATGTCTTTATACTGTCTGCTATCCAATATGCTGTCCAACATGCCTCCTTATCTCTAGTTATTTCAATGATTTCTTTTCTTTATGAGTTAGTTCATAGACTGTTTTTTATAAGAAGCTTTCCTGATCCCCTATACTTCTAGTGCCCTCCTTCCCAAACTCTCTTGTGTTTCATTCTCTGTATATATTTGTGTTACTAACTTTATATTTATGCTTAACATATTTATATTTTGTGTATTGAATGTATATGAATATATTAACTTTACATTTATGAGGAATTTATTTTATAAACTATTTCCCCATAAACATATTAGCTCACTGATGTATATGTATATTATTCATGCATAAGACATGCATACTTGCATGTGCACATAATATATACATATACAAATATATAAATTTCTCTTTCTGGATTATTCATATTTGTTACAAATATTGTATTTCTCTTTTTTCTCCTAATATAGAGGACAAAAGATGGAGATAATTTTTTTCAATTAAAAAATTAAATGAAAGGTGAATAAATGCTACTAATGAGTAAGGCTTTTTTTATTCTTTATATTTAGATCCTCAACACTTAACACAGTACTTCACACATAGTAGGCACCCAATAAAATGTGCTGATAATTTACATCTAGTATTTGCAAGCAAAAGAAACACATTTATCATTGGTATTGGTGAGGAAGTATATGCTTCTCTGAATAATTTCAATTAAATAGTCACTACTATCTAATTCCTATGATTTTAGGAAACTATATAACATATGTATGAGTCAAATGTGACATGGCAGCTAACCAAAGTATGGCATCCCCAAATCAGGAGACATATATACCTGCCACATATGACATGTTATATTCAATTTGAGGCACCTCATTTTTGGGAAGGATGCAAACTGTGTCCAAAAGAGGACAACAGAATTACAAATGGCTCTCTGAGTAATTCATATGAGAATATATTGAACAAATCAGGATGTTTAGATAGAGAGAAAAGAATAATAAATTAGGACATGCTGGCTATCTGAAGGGAGTGAAATGGAAGTGCAATTGTATTTGTTCTGCTTAGAATCAAAGGACAGAATATGGACCATAAAGGAAGTTACAAAGGGGCAAATCTCTCCGTGATTTAAGAAAAAAAAAAAAAGACCTTGTTAATTAAATGTATTTCTTATACAATGATGATGGTCTTTTTGCATTTTTAGTAGATATAGAAGAGTTTCTATTGGAGACAAAAAGGCATACAACAGATATAATAGGCGCATGGAATATTTTTATCAAATGTAATATTCCATACCTCTCCCACACACCTACTTATCTATGGGATAAACTGTTCACACCATCAAATTTGCCAAAACTTGCCTTCAAACTTGATCTGTGTTGCCACATGGGGACCCTACCATTATCCATTCTCTACTCTCTACTCTCTTCTCTCTCTCTCCCCTTCCTTCCTTCCTTCCTTCCTTCCTTCCTTCCTTCCTTCCTTCCTTCCTTTCTTCCTTTCCTCCCTCCCTCCCTCCCTCTCTCTTTCCTTCTCCACTCTAGTCCCTCTGTGTGTCTCTCTTTCTTTTTCTTTCTCCTTGATGCTTTTAAGGGAATACACCTTTATTATACAAATGTTTAGCTTTTTAGCCCCAATAAATATAATTCAATTTATAAAAACAATTCATCCACAATTCTGGCTTAGATCTTAAACATTTCCAATTACTTTATAATACTTAAAAATGATATAATCACAAGTATTCATATGTTGAAAATAGGAATGATAAATACATCACAATCCACACTTAAACTTAGGTTATGTTCTTCTATCAATGTATTCATCATCTATAAGAAAGAATGGACCTACACTTAAAGAAAAATGACAGAGAAATATGTTAGAGAGGAAAACCCACATGCTTTGGCTAATTCACAACTCTTGAATAATAAAATGTGCTGTCTTATTGTTATCTCAAGAACTTTTCATAAAAGTTTTGTAGTGACTATAGTTTTTATATTGAATAGATGCTTCTACTGCTTAGATGAGTAATTAACTATGCCTGACTAACACTTTTCTTGGCTCAATATTTCAGTTAAAGTAATCGAATTATTTGATACTTTAATTTATCTGTTACTTATCTATTAATTTTGTTGTCATAATAGCATCCGTTACTTCCAATTTCAAATGTATCTGGTGAAGACCTAAAATCTGCCCCTTCACTATGTCTTATTTATTTGCCATGACATACTTTTTCAAAATTCATCCAGGTACAGAGGTAGGTCAAAACCCAGACTGCCAGAAATATTCTATATCATGAAGTTTAAAATTGATTTCTCTGATTGTATAATGTTATTATTCCACCTCTCTTTCTGTCTTGCAAAATCAAAGTCATTTCTTCATTCTTGTTAAGAAGATTAATCCTACCACTCTGAAGTTCTTTCTCAAACCATCATCCTTTTACACTCTTCCCTTCCTCATCTTGAAGGTAAATCATTTCAGTTCTATAAACTCCTATTCTCTTCAACTCTTTGCCTGTTTAAAGAGTCTCAATTTTTTTTTTTAATACAAAATCATAAATTTGGATTACTCCCACCATCCACTGCTATTGTACCTACTTACATGCTGCTGAATAAAGCTGAAGAAAATTATAAAATCATGCTTATTGGGTTAAATACAGATGTCTTTTACATAATCTTTACTGGGCCTCCACTCTAACAAGGCAGTCTTTTTACATTTCTTTAATCAATTCACAGATTTTTCCAAATGTTTTTATACCTTTTTACCTCTTTCATAACTCCTCTTCTCTCAAGATCTTTGTGAGAACCTTGGCTTTTTATATTTCACTGAAAAAAAATGAAAGTAATTTGTTAAGAGTTCTCTCTTTCCCTCTCCTCTTTTCACATCACTCAGATGCCTCCTAATGTGTTGGAATACACGGGAGACACCTGACACTAGCTGCTGGAGATCCAACCCTGACCTGCAGAATGGATCTCCTTGTGTGAGAGATTGATACAAGGAGACCAAGAGGCCATTGAGTTATCTGACTTCTCTTCTCCTTTAAGAGGAACCTTAGAAACTTCTTCAAACTCCATTGCCAATTATGAAATAGCCTGGTTATCTTTAATGGAGATCCGTGTGTAAAATTTGGAGCTGTGGCCAATAAAATTGGCCACTCTGGGATGGTTTCACAGTACACATTAATTTGTGCATTGGTATAAAAGATGTATCTCTTGTCAGGTCTGATCCTAGATAATTGTGGAGCAGGTCAATTCTCTGAGAGCCTCCACAGCTGTGGATCACAGCATCTGAAGGAGTTTCAGGGCAGCCTTTGCTGACACAGGTGTTGCTGACTGGGAATGAGATAAATTGGAGGCAGAGGGAAGAAGAGAGAAGTCAGAAAACAGCAACTGCCTCTCAGTCTCCTTGTATCATCTTCTTATAAGAGGAGATCCATTCTGCAGATCCATTCTGTAAGGAGAAAACTCATCATACAGAAATTGTTTCAATTTTATATTTAATTTTCATCTTTACTATCAGAAGCAAGTGTAGGTCTGATTGGAGGGTTAGAAAATGGAGTAAAACACCTCCCAGAATTTATTATGTGTCTACTTTATTCCAGATACTGTACTAAGCCCAAAGGCACAAATCCTGCCCTCAAATAAATTACAGTCTAGTAGGAAAAGATAATATACAAAAGAAAACTGAAAAAACAAGGTTGAAAGTGAGATACTGATTATGTGGACATAGTGATAGAGTTAAATACAAGAAGCATAGCTGGTGGGAAATATCTGAGCTGAGAGTTATCTTCTATTTAAAAGTATCTCTGAAGTACCTAGAATGAACCAACTATTATGACAGGAATTGAAGGTATGAAAAAAAAATGAAATTACCTATAAGGTGTAAGAAAATTGATAATTTTGTGGGATCATTATATGAAAATTGATTTTACCAAGAATGATGATATTGGTTGACTGACATGAAATGATGTAAATTGTAGAGAAAAAATTTATATATTACAAATAATTGAAAAAAACAAGCAAAATCAACAATATGATAACTTCAACTAAAATGTGAGCAACATATCATAACTATAAATCTCTAACTTACTATTTTTTCAATTTTTAAATAACAGAAATATATTTTTCTTTCATCCCTCAACCGACTGAAAAAAAGAAAAGAGGAATAAATTCCTAGTCACAAACATACACAAATCAATAAAATATATTATATGACATATATGATATGCTAGTCTATCATACAATATATATGCCACTATATATCACATCACCATGATAAAATAAAACATTCTATCAATAACAATATGTCATATAATATATTACATAAATATGACATAATGTAATGATTATATGATATAATAATACATAACAATACAACATAATGTGATAATCATATAATGTAACATAATAAAATTATGCACTCTTAATTTACCATCTCTCTTACTAGATGTGGATAGTGTATTTCATCATCAATTCTTATGAATCATAAATTGTCATAGTTATCTTTCAGAAATATATATATATATTCCCTAAATATGTTTGCAAATTTGCATAGAGGATGTCCAATGGACAATCCATATCAAAAAGGGGTTATATATGCTCTAAGGTTTTCCAGAAATTCCCAACTGCAAATGATATTGTAGTGATTTATTCAAAGTTTATGGAGGAAATTTGACATTGGGTGTTTATTGAATTAAGGTGCTTGATTCAAATCCCACTTTTGATATATATTACTGTGTGACCACAGGGTAGATACTTAACTTTCCAAGTCTGTTTTAACATATGAAAATTTTAATGATATTATTAATATAAACCTCACATAATTATTATGGTGCTCAATTTTTTGCAAACTTTAAAGTGGTGAATGAAAGTAACATTGATATGAACATTACTATTTCATTATTCCCGTTGGTTAATAGAATACAAAAAGAGAAAATGTTAGGACAAGTCAAAATTTTACTAATATTCTTTTATTTGTTGACAACTATATAAGTGGATAGAATGCCTTTTTTTTTTGTAAATTAATAAAATCATGGCATGAAAACTCATCTTGTTTAAGTTAAGATCTCTTTGGGAATGACTCCAATAATAGACAATATTGGGGATGGTAGGTAATTTATCCTTCAATTAGATCTCTGGATTTTTAAGGTTTTTCATTTTACATAGATAAGAAGATTATGATCATTTCGTAACATTATGGTGATGATGATGAAGAAAGAGTATTTGTGAAAAACATCTTTGCCTGTAATATGATATGATTTTCATTTTAGTGTGTCTTTCTATATAGTCAATATGTCCTAAATTTTTAGAAACAGCAATGATATTTTATACAGTGTACAACATTGCCTTTTTTCACTGGAATTGATTGATAAGCCTGGGTTGTTTAAAAGTAAATTTTATGTAATTTCATTTGAAAAAGACCTTGCATTGTATAGGTATCATAAATGTCTGTACTTTTGGCTTTTTAATGCTGTGCTAAGTAACTATTGAAACACTAAAGAAATTTGTCAATTAGATCGACAAGCATTAAAAAGATTCATATAGACCCATTTTATAATATCCATATTCCCAAACAAGAAAAAAATTCTTTCATCTTTACTATATTTTTATAAATAAAAATAGCACAGATTATGAAAAATTGAAGTTATTTTCCCCCTTCCTTTCCTAATAGCAATGGAGAGGGTTATGGTGGTGACATATCATCTATGAAGAAGTACACAAAAGTAATGTAAGGATAATAAATGGCAAAGAACTTGAGCTACTTAAGTGGCAAGATGGAACAATATTTGATATCCAATTTGCTGCAGAAATATCTACATAATATCAACAAATCTATAGGAATATTATAGCATATTGAGTCAATACTTTTTGTAAAACATAAAGGAAAACATGGGAAAGAATCAAACAAAATAGGATGAACTGGCTACTCATTCTGATGAGCTCATAGATCCATCGATGTATTCCAGCATGGAAGTGCTTATGTTTATTCTATTTGACCTTATAGGGTAGAGATAAAAAAAAATAGTTAGCTTATTTAAAGGTGAATTTAGGGTTGACTTAAAAAAAAAATTCCAAATGATTAGAGCTATCCAAGTATAATGGGTCACTCTAGAGGGAGTGGCACATTCTATTTTCACCCTTAAAAAATCTAGATAATCCAATAAAGTCTTTATTAAGACTTGTCAGATATATTGTAGAAATATTCTTTTTTCAAATTTGAGTTAAACTAGATTACCTCTTGAGATACTTCAGAAACTGCATTTCTAGGAGGAAGATTTATCAAGAATTAGTGGCTAACTGCATATACCCAGGAAAGATAACCAGGGTGGAAGGACCACAAAGAACAGAGAGTAAGAAAATCATTCTACATCTGTGAAACAAACATTTATTTCTTATCTGTTTCTCCTAACATTCATGAAAAAGGGAGGGGTAAAATATTTAAATATTTTCTCATGTATAAGAAATAGAGGCCAAATAGGGGGCTGTTGGGCAGAATGACAGTTGAATTTAGATGTTTGATTAGATTTGAAATACACTTCGAAGAAAATAGAGAAATCCTATAAATTGTTTTGGAATGAGTCATATGTTCATTTAATTTTAATGGGTAATTTGTGGAATAATATACTATGAATTGTAATTCAATGGACAGAGGATAGAGCTTGTAAAAATGAATGATAAAGAAAATATAAGAGTGAAATATTCACTGGCAGGAACAAGATAGGTAATAAGCAAGCATCAATTACATAAAGGACTTCACAAATATAAAATGGGAGCTATTGTAGTTCATGGAGAAAAGATCATGGAAAGAATAAAAATCAATGTTATTCATTTTTTTCTTTTTAGCAGGCTTTACAACAAAGAAAAATCTATGATAAGGAAGAAGGAAAAGGGCAACTAATTCACTATTCTAAGGAAAATGTCATACTTTCCCATAAATTCACAAGTGGTAGCTAAACTTTAAGCTCTTCTTGTGGAATGATGAAGTGAGCAGTCAGGCAACTGTAATTTCAATCATCTAAAGATTTATTTCTTTTCTGATGGAAGTTTAATCTGGTGAAAAAGTATTAGACATGTAGTTACAGTGTCCCAAATAAAAGAAAACTTAGTAATGGAAACAGTAACTCAAGCTTTCTTGGAAATCAAGCTTCAATCTTAGATGAGAAAACTTTGCAAATAAACTGGTTCTCTGCTGGGCTCCTGCATGATCATTAAGTAGAATCCTCTTTTATGTGCAATGAGCAAAACACAATGTATTATCTGAATCTATGATACAGGCCACTATAAGATAGAATGAGTTGTCCCTCCCTTAAGTAGATGCTACTGAACCATCATGACTAAGTTGTTTCTAGAAAGGGAGAGGCATTAAGGAGAATCTCTATCATCCTCATTAGGCCATTTTATTTCTAACAACATTCATTTTTACTTCTAGAAGAAAAAAAATCTGTGGCTTTAGGATGAACGAATCGAAATTACCAAGACAATAGCCAAAGTCCTTATTAACCTTTATTCTACCCAGCTGGATCAACCAACTACTATCATTAGATATAATTGTGCTATAATTATAATATCATAATCAAAAGGAAGCCATAGTCTTTACCTTCTTACTCTAAAATATAAACTTAGTCAAATTGTACTCTTCTATTTCTTAGAAGATATTAGATACATTTAGAAGTTAGATGTTCTTGCATTAACTCAAAAGACCAGGTGTGTAATATCTATTACTCTCTGTAGACCCCAAGTAATATTTTATGTGACTAGTTTCTTTATGCAAAGCATATTACTCAGCACATTAAGATAGGCCAACAGATGATATATTCAGGACTAATCGATCACTAATGCTCTCTGACTTGACTTGGGTCATTTCCTCTCTCAAATTCTCATTTGTCTCCTATGATAATCCACTTACCCAAAGATATTTGTGTTATATTTGCATTCTTTCTGTTATAGTTAAAGCAGGCTAGGAATATTAATTATAAATTTAAAATGTGGAGGGATTAAGAGTCAAAGGTAGAGAATTATAGAAGTCTAAGATCTTATATGCAACTTAACTAACAACTGGAAAATAAAAGTTTTCAATACACTATATGAGTCAAATACCACTATATGTATAAAGATTGAAGCCAAAAATTCTAGCCCATTGCTGAGCAGCTAAATTTTTAGCAGGAAGATAAGAATAGCTTTAGAAAGACATTGTTAAGTAATAAGTACCTTAGGGAAATGAAAATTCTATTATCTAGAAACTCAGCTACACTAGTTCAATAGCTTTACATCTCATGGATCTGGTAGTAAATAAGAGAAAATTTGTACAAGAAGTCCCAGATAGAACACCATTTGTCACCACATGAGAATGGATTCCAATGCAGTCACCATTATGTACAGACCATGTCCAGGAGTCAAGTGATACTTAGTCTCTTTCAGAGCCAAAGTTTAAATGGTTTAAATGAATCTGGAGAAACTAAGGATGCAGACTATAAAAACAATAGCTGTTAGGAGGGATAACATGGAATCATTATTCAAATAAACAGGCCTGGTCGTAGCACATATAACCTCAGATCAGGATGTCTTCATGGCAGGGATGAAAAGAACAGAGCATGGAAATACTGTTGAAAGAGTGTTTAGGGAGGGAAGGAGTGAGGCAAGGAGAGAGAAAGGGATGGAATAAGTATTTATGTAATGCATACTATGTGTCAGGCACTGTAATAAATGTTTTTTTTTTTTATTTTTTTATTTTTTGCAAATATTGTGTCATTTGGTCCTCTTCTCAACAATCCTGTAATGTAGTTATTGTGATTCCCATTGTATAGGGAAAGGAAGAAAGAAAGAAACTAAGTAATTTGCTCATAATCTTAGGCTTCCCCCTTCTTTCCTCATTGGTTCAATCCTAATATCTTTTGCTTAATATTTTTAAAAGTTACTTCTAAAGGTTCAGGAGAAAATGATTAGGTCACCACCTTACAAGTCATTTCTCTTGAATCATTTCATTGAAAAATTCAGTGAATATCTTCTTGGGAGGAAGATAGTATTTGAAACAAAGATCCTGGTTTTCAATTCAAATAGCCTAGGAACAAGAAATATACTTGGTATAATTCAAGTTCCTAAGGAAAAAAAAAACACTTTGATGACAATTTTAACTCAACAGAAAAACTAGGATTTTAAAAATGTATGAAGAAAAAATAATAATTTCTGGGAAAGCTCTGAAATTATTTCACTGAGTAGGACAAGGCAAAAAGCTTCATTCCTATTATTAAAAATAAAGCAATGAATGTAGGATATGGCAGGATTTAGTTTAAAAGATAAATGAAGTTATTGAATGTTTTAATAGGAATACTTTCCAGTAAATCAAATGAAATATGGTAAGATAAGAAAAACTGTACCTGTTTTCTTCATTTTGTGTCAAGGAAACTAATTAGTATAAGAGATACTTAAAGATTTGCTATAGAAATGCCCTGAGTTCCTATATTATTATAAACATCTATTCAGGAAAAGTTTAGAGAATAAGAATCACACAGAGTTACCTATAAAGTCATAATTGTATATAACGTTTCTATTCAATCTTTTCAAGGTGATGTCATAGTAAAAGTGAAGAAGAGACACCTGAACACATTGAAGGAGTTTAGGATGAAGGAATTGAAATTTAAAATGATGATAGACTCTGTCTACATGAATATAAGAAAGGTCTTTGGGGATGCTATGGAAGAAGACATAGAGAAATAGGGAAAGATAAAGCTGAATCTGGGGTTGTGATGGGGAAATAAAGTATAAAGAAAACAGATGGAGATGCTAGGGTTGAACAAGAGATACAACAAGAAAACAGTAGGGAGAGGATAGCTCTTGCAGAGTAAGGAAGATAAAGAGCACTTACTTCAGTAATCACAGCTTTGTCTAAGTAAGCTGAACAGAAAAGAAAAGTAAGTGGGAGGAAAGCAGAAAGAGAAATTAATGAAAGAAATGACCCAAAACTATGAGAAAAACATACTCACAGTAGATAGAACCCAATCTCAAATGGAGAAAGGATACATGTTGTGGAACAGAGAGGAGGAAAAGTAGAATACAGCCTTATTTAAGGAGAAGCCATATAATAAGGGACGCAAAGGGGAAAAATTCAAAGGAAACAATGAAGGACTATATAAAATAGCACACATATTAAGAAACAATGAATTAAAATAATAATGTATAAGAAATGTAATCATTAAAGAGTTATATTATGTAAAATTCTTTGCCATTTGCAAAAGAATTATATTTTGGTAACCAAAAAAATCCCTTAAAATTAAATATCACAGTAGAAGACTAATTTGGAGGTTATTGCCATAGATTAGAACAGAGGTGGGGAAGATTTGGGTTACAGGTGGGGCTATGCTAAGTAGAGAAGAGAGGGCAAGGGGTAGAAATGTTTATATATATTCAGTAAGAAACTGGTTCTTTTTCACTAAATATTATCCTTTTTTCCCCAATTGCATGTAGAGAGATTTTTCAACATTAATTTTTGTACAGTTTTGAGTTAAAATATTTTTCTCTCTCCTTCCTTCCTCTCTCCTCTCCAAGTCAAAAATCAATTTTATATGTGTTAAACGTGTACAATCATGCTAAACATATTCCTAGATTAGTCATGTTATGAAAGAAAAATCAAAACAAAGAAATAACCATAAAAAGGAGAAAAAAGTGAAAATGCTATGCTTTGTTAGACTGCATAGTTCTTTCTTTGGATATGGAAATGTCTTGGAATATTTTATTGCTGAGAAGAGCTATGTCCATCATAGTTGATGATTGCACAATGTTGCTATTATTGAGAACAGTGTTTTTCTGGTTTTGTTCACCCAACATCAGTTCATATTAGTCTTTCCAGGTTTTTCTGAAATTCATGTGCTCATTATTTCTCATAGAGCAAAAGTATTTAATTACATCCATATATTGCAACTTGTTCAATCATTCCCCACTTGATGAGCATGGCCTCATTTTTGAATTCTTCACCATCATAGAGCTACTATAAATATGTTCGTGGAAGTCCTTTTCTCTTTTTTATGATCTCTTTGGATATAGACCTGGGAGTGCAATTGTTGGATACCAGTTTTATAGCCCTTTGGCCATAATTCTAAATAACTTCCCAGAATGATTGAATCAGTTCACAATGAAAAACTGATTTTTTTTATGAGGAACTGAGAAAGACTGAGGCTACAAATATGGATCACTGGAAAGATAGGAGAATCTTAACGCACAATTGAGACTCCAGTGAAAGTTTATAGGTGGAGAAGTCCATCAGGCAGCTGATGTTACATAACAGTAAAGTAGTGAAATAAAGATCAGATATAAGGGTTAGAGTCATAAGTATAGAGAATATCATTCAACATCTGAAAAAAGAGATCCAAGAGAGTGCTGAAATATATTAATACAAAAAGAGTAGAATATGGATGGGGATACAAACAAAGGAAGAATATACATTTAAATAGGACATGGAACAGGAGAAAGTGATGTCATAAAAAAGATTAGAAGAAGTTTATTTGGGAAGTCAGAATAGTCAACAATATCAATAGCTACAGAGATCAAAAAAATGAAAATATGAAGAAGACCCTTGAATTTAACAATTAAGAAAACACAGATTCAAGTCTTGTAACCAACAAATCCATGCAGAATTAGACTTTTTTTTTCTAATTTTCACAACCTCTCAAGCTTCTTGGTACTTGCAGAAACTACTTTTTCTACTTCATGAAAAGAAGCAGGGCTTATATAGGCAAGTAAATTTCATGGCAATTGGAGGGGGCAATGATGAAGAAGAGTAAAACTATTAATATTGAACTGCATAATAAAGAACATATTACCATATTGCAATACTTTCTTATTTTCTTAGTTATTTTTTATTTCAATAATAATTTGTTTTCCCCAATTACATGTCACAATACTTTAGCATTCATTTTTACAAGAGTTTTAGTTTCAGATTTTTCTCCCTCAATCCATTCCTTATTTTGAAAATGGTAGGCAATTTGGTATAGATTATACATATGTAAAACATATTTGCATATTAGTCACAGTTGTGAAAAAGGAACAGATTAAAAGGGGAAAAAAGCATGAACAAGAGCAAAGTAAGTGGTAAAAATATGCTTCAATCACCATTCATAATCCATCAATTCTTTATTTGGATGTGGATAGCATTTTCCTTCTTGAGTCCATTGTACTTGTCTTGGATGATTGTGTTGCTGAGAAGAAATTAGTCATTCATAGTTGACTGTCAAACAATGTTGCTAATACTGTGTACAATGTTTTTTTATGACTCTACTCATTTCACTTTTCATCAGTTTATATAAGTCTTTCTAGGTTTTTATGAAATCTGTTTTTTCATCATTTCACACTCAATAGTATTCTATCATTATATAACACAGATTTTCAGCCAGTTCCCAATTGATAGGCATTCCCTCAATTTACAATTCTTTGTCACCACAGAAAAGAGATGCTATAAATATTTTTGTATATAAGGGTCCTGCTCCCCTTTTTTAATGATCTTTTGGTGATACAGCCCTAGCAATGGTATTGCTTGATCAAAGGGCACCGTTTGATTGCTCTTTGGGCATACTTCAAATTGCTCTCCAGAATATTTGGATCAGATCACAACTCCACTGAGAATATATTAGTGTTCCAATTTTCCCACATCATCTTCAACATCTATAATTTTCCCTTTTTGTCATTTTAGCCAATTTGATATGTGTGAGGTGGTATATCACAATTATTCTCATTTGCATTTTTCTAATAAAAAGTTATTTATAATATTTAAATAATATTTTATTTTTCAAAAAACATAGAAAGATAATTTTCAACATTAACTTTCCCAAAACTTTGTATTCCAAGTTTTTCTCTCTCTTCTCTTCCCTTCCCCCTCCCCAAAACAGTAAGCAATCTGATATGTTAGGTGTGTATATTCTAAACATATTTCCATATCCACTGTGTTGTACCCAAAAAAAGAGAAAAAAAGAAAAAAGTATATGACAAAAAAGAACCAAAAAAGCAAATTAACAACAACAACAAAAATGTGAAAATACTATGCTTTGATCTACATTCAGTCTTCATAGTTCTCTCTCAGAAAATATGGATGACACTTTCCATCACAAATCTACTGGAACTGTCATGCATCACTTCATCATAGAAAAGGGCCAAGTTATGATCATCACAGTTGATTATCACATAAATTTGTCATTACTATGTAAAATGTTTTCTTGATCCTGCTCATTTCACTTAGCATCAGTTCATGTAATCTGCATGATTTTCTAAAATCAGCATGTACATCATTTCTTATACAATATGTTATTACATTACAATCATACACTATAACTTAATTCAGCCATTCCTCAAATGAGGGATATCCACTGAATTTCTTCATTTCATTTTCTTCACTTCCTTCACAGTCAATTCCTTCAGAAGGAATATCCACTTCCTTGCCATTACAAAAAGAGCCACTATAAACATTTTTGCACATGCAGGTCTTTTTCTCTTTTTTATGATCTCTTTGTGACACAGACCTTATACTGATACTCCTGGATCAAAAGATATGTACAATTTTATATGCACAGTTTGGGCCATGGTTCCAAATTGCTCTACAGAATAAGTTC
The DNA here is from genome assembly GCF_016432865.1 of Antechinus flavipes. Lineage (NCBI taxonomy): Eukaryota > Metazoa > Chordata > Mammalia > Dasyuromorphia > Dasyuridae > Antechinus > Antechinus flavipes. Next base: position 34,584,046 of record NC_067403.1, read on the forward strand.
ATAACTCCATTACTTATGCATTAGTGTTCTAGTTTTCCCACATCCCTTCCAATATTTATCATTATTTTTCCTATCATCCTAGCCAATCTGAGAGGTATGGAATTGTACCTCAAACTTGTCTTACTCTGCATTCTTCTAATCACTGGTTATTTAGAGCATTTTTTCATATAAGTAGAAATGTTTTTTTTTTCTTTATCTGAATATGGTCCTTTCATGTCTTTTGATCATTTATCATTTGGGGAATGACTTGTATTTTTTAAAATATCAGTCATTTCGCTGTATATATTTTTAAATAAGGCCTTGATCAGAAACGCTAACTGAAAATTTTTTCCTCACTTTTTTGTTAACCTTATCATCCTGACTACCTTTGTTTTGTTTGTGCCAAAACATTTTAATTTAATATAAAAAATTATCCAATTTGTATGTCACAATTTTTTTAGTTCTTCTTTGGCCATAATTCCTCCCCTTTTCACAAATCTTAAAAGTAAATCCTTTATTCTTCTAATTTGCTTATAATATCACCTTTTTTGTCTAATCATTAACCCATGTTGATCTTATCTTGGTATCATATATCAATGCCTAGTTTCTGTTATATTGTTTTCCATTTCTCCTAGCAATTTTTATCAAATAGTGAGTTTTTATCTTCTTATCTTTTTATCATAAATGATTTAAGATACTCTAATTCATTGAATATCTATCTTTTCCCCTGAAAGATAATTCTTAATTTTGCTGATTAATTAATTTTTGAGTATAGTCTAAGTTCTTTTACCTTCTGAAATATTATATCTCAGGCCTTCTGATCCTTGAATGTGGAAGTTGCTAGGTCTTGGGTAATTTTGATTGTGGCTCCTCAATATTTGAATTGTTTCTTTCTGACTGCTTGAATATTTTCTTCTTAATTTGGTACTTCTAGAATTTAGCTACCTAAAGTTTTCATTTGTAGGTCTCTTTCAGGAAGTGATCAGTGTATTATTCCAATAAATATTTTACCCTCTGGGTCTAGGATATCAGGGCAAATGTCATTGATGATTTCTTGAAAAATGTTGTCCAGGTTTTTCTCATCATGACTTTATGTCCAATAATTCTTAGGTTTGTTTTTTTTTTTTTAATCTTGGATTGATTTTCCAGGTCAGTTGTTTTTTACATATTAGGTATGTTATATTTTCTTCTATTTTTCTTTCTATTTTTTACACTTTTAAATTTTTTGAATGATTCTTGATGGCTCATAGAGTTATCTTGCCTGATTTTAACTTTTAAGGAGTGATTTTCAAAAAAGGATCCCTGGATAACAAACCTTTATTAACATTAAACATCTAAATTAATACAGGAAAAATAAAATATAGCACAAGAAAATAAAGACTAATATAAAGGTGGCAGGAAATTACATTATCCCTTCCTCAGGTTTGGATAAGTCTATTTAAAAGATAACAGAAATTGAAATGGAACAAATTGTTAGAAAAAATACAGCTAAAATATTTATGATATCTCCAAGTGGGACTAGAAAAGAATAAATGCATTTCTCATTACCACAGAGAATTTATATTTTTTAAAAAGTATTGAGAGAGAGAGAGAGAGTATGTGTGTGTGTGTGTGTGTGTGTGTGTGTGTGTGTGTGTGTAAACATTGCAAATTCCATGATTATTTCAATAGATATGGAAAAAAACATAGGCACAAAGGGACCTTATTTAATATCATCTAAAGTATCCATATTCATATCCAATGGAAAAGTACAAGAAGATATCCCAATATAAAGATGAGTGAAGAAAGAATGCCCACTTTTATCAGTTTTATATGTGTTCTGGAAATGCTAACTCTAGCCATAAGACAATATAAAGAAACTGAAAGTATAAAGATAGGTTAAAACAAGGAGACAAAAATAATCTGATGTCCTGATAGGTATAATGATTTGGTTATGTTAGGAAATCAGAAAAGAAGTTGTTTAAGAAAATTAATGATGGAGCCAAGTTGGTGGACCAAGATGGTAAACACTCCTCCAAACCTTTCCAAATACTTTTACATAATGATTTTAAACAAATTCTAGTGTGGCAAAAAGATGGAGTGAAACAATTTTTCACCTTAAGGCAACTTAGAAAGTCAACAGGACATGCAGGACATGAGTAGAGCACAGGCTAACACAGGCAACAGAGACAGAAAGAGACAGAGATAGGGAAAGAATCAGAGACAAACTGAAAGCAGAAATCATTAAGACTTGGAAAATTACTGAATAAGGGAGATGAGGGAAAGGGAGGAATTCAAAGAAAAGACAATATTTTTGTTATCATGCTGTAGTTATAGTTGAAATTTCTCAAAGATTGAAACATTTGGCAGAAGTACCTGGAGATTGAATAGAGACCCACAGACTAGGAAGAAATTTTAAAATATTCTAAGAGAATTGACTGAATAAAAGGAATCCCAACACTCCTTTCAAAATGTCAGAAAGTGATGGGACATATTTTGAAATGATATAAAGCGAGTTCATATGAGAAGGAATAAATCCAACAGCTTTAAAGAACAAAGTAGATAATTCTAAGCTTCCAAAACACTTTGCTGAGAGTATAGGTGACATATGCGGGTGGGAATATAAGCATTTAAAAACTGAAAGACAAAGAACAAAAATGAAAGAGCAATTCAGAAAAGTTTTAGAGTGACAAGAAAATAAAGAAGTTGAGTAGGAATCAAGGCAATACTTATTGATATTTTTAGTATTCTAGAAGATGAGAAGATAATGTCTTCTATGAGATTTTTATGAGAAGTAGCATGCTTAAAAGACTAAAAGTAAATAATAATAATAATAACAAAGATTATGAAACAACCAAAAGTAAATTCAAGAAAGTAATTTTTTGTTCAATAAATTATTGAGAGAGAAGGGAGCTGGTATATGCTGTTGGTAGTCTAATAAGCAAGTGATTTACTAGCACAGATATTACAACTCACAAAGTAAGCATCATGATTCGGTTCTTTTGCAACTGGCAGCCTCTCCACAAAGTTCTAGTGTATTTTAAAACATTTTCTTAATGTGTTTTTGCTGTTGTTTTAAAAGACATATGGTAGACATGAAATACAGTGAATTAAGAAGTGATACATAAACGAGTGAAACACAAAATACTTATTTACTTTTATTTTATTTTAAGGAGAAAGACTTCCATCAACGAGGTATTACTAATGTTTGCATGTATAATAGCTCATTGGGCACGTAGGAATTTTTAATGGTAAGTATAGCAAATCCATGCTTACAAAGATTTATCTCAGAGACACGGCCTGTTTTTTTCTGACATGTCTTTGAGATAAATCTAGAAATTTGAAGAATCCTCATTCTTAAAGTATATTATCTATATTGATTAACAGGCAATTATACAGAAAGGAAAAAAAGCTATTTAACTGAAGAAATATGGTATGAAAAGATAAGTTCATCTTTATATGTTTGTAGGTAGGATATGATGAGTGCATGAAATAATCAAAATAGTTGAGTTGAACTTATAATCTCCACTAGATAAGCTACATACCTCATACTGAAATAAAGGTTTATTAAATATTAATTATTGACATAATGAAATATCTTTTACATATTTTATGCCATATTGCTAGGAAGAAAAAAAATGACTAAGAAGAGCGGGATTATAAAACAATGCTACTTGGGGCAACTAGGTGGCACAGTGGATAGAGCACCAGCCCTGAAGTCAGGAGGACCTGAGTTCAAATCTGGTCTCAGACACTTAACACTTCCTAGTTGTGTGACCCTGAGCAAGTCACTTAATCCCAATTGCCTCAGCAAAAAAAAAAAAAACAATGCTACTCAATCCAATGTGATTTTTTTAATAGAAATTGTGCTTCGAAATTTTGTAAAAACATGTTATAATAAACATGTTTCAATGATTTGTTAAAAATAAAGAAAATATTCTACTAATTGTATAATTCTACTAAATCATGAAGTACAATGAATGATTTAGGAAAAGGTTCATAATTGTTTAAAATATGTATTCATAATTCATGTGAAGATTTAGTACTATTGGAATTTTGATACTTTTTAGCCTACCTTCTGCCTCTCTGACTGGAGGGTAGAATCATAAATTCCAAGCCTCCATTTAAGAAAAGAAATCAAACAAGATATCATCTCTCATCTGGGTGTACTACTTTGGAACTTATCTGACTTATTTCTCCACTAGGCCCTGCATGGAATATTATCTCCTCTCCTTTACATATTATTTTTACTTTCATGTTTTATTTTGTTCTCCTCCATGAGATTAAAACTTCTTTGACAACAGGGATTGTCTTTCTTTCTTTCTGTTTAATATTCATATACCCAGCACTTAGCACATTACCTGGAACTAGTTAATCACAATAAACATTTAGGGACTATTGACTTCAAAGTATCTTGTTATTAGTAAAGGTATTCTCCTATCACTAGTGGAGACAGAAACCACTCTAGGCCTTCCCATAACTATTTAATTCATGCCTATGCCTTTTCTTAAAGCAAGTTTTTTTTTTTAATTTAAGGAAAAAATATCATTTAATTGAAGAAATAATCCATAAAAATCACAGAAAGCATTAATAGTTTTCTAATTTTTTATTCTTTTCATGATATGGTTACATGGCAGACAGAAGACTTTCATCTCTTATCCTAAAATTTGGCTCTACATGGATGAAGCCCTTTATGTCAATTTTTATGTAATCAATGTTGTGATATATAGTCAATTTATCACAACCAGGTGTCAAGCTATCAGTGCCATTTCAATATTAATTGTTCTGAAAGTGTAGTCCTCACAACTTTATTAAGTAAATAGGAAATACAAGTATTGTTGTTATTTTAAAAATGGGGGAAACAAGAGGACAAAGTAGAGAACTCAGCCAAGTTCTCTCAACCTTCCCCTTTAAAGAATTTTAAAGTAATGCTTCAAATCAAATTCTGGTGTGGCAGAGCCAACAACAGGTCCGAATGGGATATTCTTCATCCAAAGACAACATATGAGGTCAGAAAGAGAGATCTGTAACACTGGCGAGGAAGCTGGTCCAAAACCCAAATGGATAAAACAACAGTGGTGGGACTGAGTTGTGGTGACAAAAAAAAAAAGTAGCAGCTTCAGGAGTTCTCAAGCCATAGATGGTAAGGAGACCTGGAAACTGGCAAAGAGAAATTATATCCTGTACTAGCACTGGATGCAGGATCAGACAATATTTGGAAGCTTCATTTGATACACATCAGATATGTCACAATTAAAAGACAGAAAGGAGCACTTTCAGTTAAGGAGGAGTAGAAGCATTGAGGGAAAATATCATTTCTTTCCCCAAGTATCAAGGACTCTGAGGAGCACTTCTACTCCTCATCTGGTCTCAAGGGAGGGGGCCTGTAATGATCAGTATCAGTTGTAATCCCAAGGGATTAAGGACTCTTCCTCAGTGAGGACCAGAATGAAAAATACCTCGTCTCATATCATACCACTTTGGAAGAACTGAAAAACTCCAAGCCCCGAGGATTAAGGCTGAAAACAGAAGTGTGAAAAACCTTGACATGAGACAGAATCCTGTTGTCTCACACCAAGAAGAGAGTACAACATTACTATTAAGTTCTATACAAAAAGTAGAGCAGAAAAAAAGCAAAGAATCTGTCCATAAAAATCTACTATCATCACTAGAAAGATCAAGACACAACTCAGGAATATTATGAAGTCAAAAGAACAAAAAGCAAACTATCAAAGAAAAATGTAAATTGGACACAAACCAAGTAAGATGTCATGGAAGAGCTAAAATATCATTTTCAAAATCAAATAAAAGTGGTAACAAAGAAATTAGATAAAGAAATAAAAGCAAAAGAAGATAATTATGAAAATTAGTTAACTCTTTGGTCAAAATAAATACTGATGAAAATATCCTTAAAAACCAGAATAGGTCAAATGCAAAAGGTATACTGAAGAAAATAATTCCTTAAATTAGAATTGAGCATGTAGAAGTTAATGAGTGCATGAGACACTAACACATTTAAAAAAATGGACAACATAGAAGAAAATTGGAAATATCTAATTAGAAAATCAACTTGATGTGAAAAATAGGTCAAAGAGAAAATTATTGAATTATTGAATCATCTGAAAGTGATAATCAAAGAAGAACCTAAACATTATATTTTGCAAACATTCCATTAACATGGAAAACTGCCCTGCTATCATGGAACTAAAAGATGAAATAGAAATTGAAAAACTTCAACGACTGCCACCTGACTCTCAGGAATATTGTACTCAAAGTCCCAGTTCAAAGAGAAAATCCCTCATATAGCCAGAAAAAAAAATCTTTTAAATGTGGAAGAATAGTTAACCTTACATAAGACTTAGTAGCTATGATGTTTTAACCAAAAAAGTAAAGAGCTTAGAATACATTAGTTTGTAGAGTAAAAGATTTGGGATTATGACTCAAAATAATCTACCTTCTGAAATTGAAAGAACAGAAGAATCTACCCTCTGAAACAAGAAAAAACAAAACAAAACAAAACAAAAAGGTGTTATTTAATCAAATACAGTGTTTTCATGAATTCCTGATGGAAATACTAGAGCTAAAAAGATAAATTAACTTTGAATTATAACTCAAATATAAAAAGGTAAATATGGAAGAAAAATCAAAAAGACTGAAAAAAATAAATAAGAGATGTAAGAGGTGTAATAAATAAGAGGAATAAGAGGTGAATAAGTCACCTCTGTGTATGGGAAAATGATACACATATCTTCTAAAAACTTTATCAACTAAAATGATTTTTACATAGAAAGAGGGTGTGGGTGCAAGTTTATTATGTTAGGATGGCATAAAAATGGAGGTAAGAAAGGGTGATGCCCTGGGAAAGGGGGAAAGAAGAAGGATGGCAAATTATTTCACATAAAAGATGCCCACAAAAAGAAAAGAGGGGAAAGATGAAAGATAATACATGAATCCCATTAACATCTAAATTCCAAAAGTGAAGATATACAGAGAGACCCACATCAACATATACATAGATACATACATAATCAATTAATACTAGAAATCTATCTTGCCCAACAGAAAAGAAGGAAAGGGGGATTAAAAAAAAGAAACAGATGATAAGTGAAAGGGCAAATAAAAGAAGTCAGTGGGCAGAAGTAAAATAAACTTTTGAGGAGGAAATATTAATTGCTCATGGATAATCAAGCCAAATATAATAAAAATGACAATTTTATATAAGTTCATCTATTTATTTAGTGTTATATCAATTAAATCACCAAAAATTATTTAATGGAGATAGAAAAGTAATAACAAAATTCATCTGCAAGAACAAAAAGTCAAGAATACCACAAGAATCAGTTCAAAGAAATGTGTTTAAGTAAATGTTCAAGGAGCTTTACATTCCAAATTATAGCCATGGAAAAATGACTTCTGTAGAATACACATACACATGCACACACACGCACATACGCACACACAAAACAAATTCATAGGATTGACAAAGTTCTCCAATTCACTCATTTGAATATTGCATGATTCAAATAACAATCCTCAAGGAACTACAAAATCTTCTCAAATGATCTTGAGCATTTTAAGGATATTGGAAAATAATCTGAACTAGAAAAATGCAACATGAAATGCATCAAGAGAAGAAATGCAATATGCAGGTAGAGAGGCAACACTCTGTGGTAAGAATGATAGTGACATATAAAGACATAATCTAGCACAGGTTGAATAGAGAAAGAAGAATGCCCATTCTTTCCTTTGCACTCTTTATGATCTATAAATCCTCTCTTAAGGCAAATAATATCAAATATAAGAAAATTGAAATGTAAAAGACAAAAGATAAAAAATGTTTTAGCATTTTAAACACTTATTCTCCTGGTTACTTTTGTTCTTAATGTTTCTTATTTAAGTTAAATCCAATTTTCATCTTGAGCATTCTTTTGCTCATATATCTATGAGTCCAGGTATAGCTTCTGCATATAGTCAACAATAAAAGAAATAAATCAAATATTTAATACATAAAGAACATACAGGAAAACTAAAGTAGAAATCAGCAAAACATAGCTCAAAGGCATGATAACAAGAGACAGATATATATGAGTAAGAAAGATATAAAATTAGAGTAGCCTATTGTGGATAGGTAGTCTAGAACTTGATGTAATATGAAAGGTCATCTTATCATTACCCCAATCCCTATTTTACAATTGAAGAAAATGAGACATTAATATGTGATAGAATTTACCGTAACATATATACATATATATATATACACAGACACACACACACACACACACACACACACACACACACACATAATAGAATTGGGGATTCCTAGAATTGGGAATTTTCAAAAAATCTTTTTTCTCTTTCCTTCTTCCTTTCTTTTTTTCTTCTTTTCTTTCTTCCTTCCTCCCTTCCTTCTTCCCTCTCCCTCTCTCTTTTTCCTTTCTTTTCTTTCTTTCCTGCTTTCCTTCCTTCCTTCATTAATCCTTCTTTCCTTCATTTCATTCATTCATTATTATGATTATGATTTATTATTTTAATGTCTCATAGACATTCCCATCCCCAAATTTTACATATTTTAATAAAAAAGAACAAATTTCCCAAAACAAACCTACATAATCAAGCAAAACAAATTTCTTTATCGCTTTTGAAAAAAGGAAGTATTTCTAAGCCTGGATTTTTAAGTTCATCACCACTCTTACAAGAGATATATTTCACAATTTATATTTACTGGTTATTCCCTTTTATTTTCTAATACCTCATGTTTTCTGGGTTGGTGAAAATGTTTACATCTCATTTGCCAAGGAAGAAAATATAAAAGTAAAGGGGAAATAAAGGAAGCAAAGAAGAAACCAATCATGCAATCATATGGAAGTAATCAATAGACAACAAGACAGAACTAATTAATCAGTTGTAAATATTTCCACTTGATCTGTTGAGCTTCCTCTGGGGAATTTTCTTATGACCTTTTGAACAATAGTTAAAGACAGAATTGGAAAGCGACACATTGCAACTGTCACTTAATGGAAAAAGGAATCGTTTTTTAATCAATAGAAAATTATCATGTAATTTATTTTTGCTATGTTTATATTTAAGAAGGCAGAAGTAAAAAACAATTGGAAGGAAGGAAGGAAGAAAGGGAGGAAGGGAGGGAAGGAGGGAAAAAGAGAGAAAGAGAAAAGAAGAAAGAAAGAGAAAAAGAAAAGAAGAAAGAAAGGGAGAGAGAGAAAGAAATGTAGGAAGGAAAGAAGGAAGAGAGAGAGAAAAAAGCAACAAAAATAAGTAAAGAAAGATATACACAGAGAAAAAGAGAGTAGAGGGAGACAGAGAGACAAAAATAATGAAAGGGATACAGAGAGGGGGAGGGAAAAGAGAGAGAGAAGCTTCAGGTAATAATTAAGACAACTCTTTCTTTAGTTTCATCAAATGGAAAAAGAAGAATAACAATCTCCTGTATAAATAAACTTTAGATTAAAGACTGAGAATACTAAAATGCAAAAGTATCCAAAGGAGTCAATCTAGAAGAGAAAAAGAAGTAAAAGGAACATATTTCATTTGAGTTGAGTTTATAAGGAATTGGATTCCTTATAAACATCATTGTGAATGTGGCTTATTTTGTTTGTTATTAGTAGAATTATAAATATGTATGATATGTAATTTCCTTTCATCATTAGCAGTAGCAGCAGACTCCTCATAATAACAATTAATGCCAAAATCTCTGACAAGATCAAGTGAAAAAATACATGTGAAATAAGTTTTGAAAACTAAAAAACTACATAAAATTGTTAGGGATAATTACTATATGTGTGCAGGAACAATGTTGTTTTCTTGCACCTCTACACTTGGCAGGTGTATTTGACAATTTATTGGGAGGTAAAAAACTAAAGGAATTCTTTCTCCTTATATAGGGATATATTACTAGGGCTAAATTTTCTCAGATCCTCTCACTCTAAAAACATAAAAATAATTAAATTATTTCCATGACTCTATTCCTATTGCAGCACTTATAGGTTGGTTACACTGAAACTCCTTTCCATTTAAGATGCTCCCTTATGCTTCTCTATGTCATTGTCACCATCCATCTGATGACTCCAGAGAACTCTTCTGTATTCTCATCCCAGACCTCTCAGAAGTGCTATTCTATTTTTGGAGTATGTGTATATAGATATGTATATATGTACATATTTATTTAACTGTCCCAGAACATAAGGTTACTAAGATGCTGAGCTTTTATCATTTTAAACACTTATTCTCCTGGTTACTTTTGTTCTTAATATTTCTTCTTTGAGTTAAATCCAATTTTTGTCTTGAGCATTCTTGGATGCTGCTGTGATGCACAAAAAGCTAACCTCAATGAATCTTCAGGAAAAATTTTCTTCTAAAATGGAAAAAAAAAGCTTAAACTTGTTTCCCAAACTCTGATCTCTCCCCCCAACCCCTTCTCTTGAGAAAGAGACAGAGATAGAGACAAAGACAGACAAAGAGGGAATTTATATGACAGAAAAGTTACATGCTTTGTGCCAAATTATTTCACCCTAATCACTATGGAGTTAAGTGTCTTGTAGGGAAGAACTCTGCCTATAACACAAATTATCATTTTACTAACTCAATTTATAATGCCACATATATTTAATGATGTGTGTTAGAAAACAAGTAGATTTTTAAATGATATTTCAGGTTTTTCCTTGTTTTAGAGATTAATCATTGCTATTTAGCTGAAACTTTCTGATTTTAATGTAACAATTTGTTTTCCACATGTTAATTACCAATTCTGTCATTTCTCCTAAAATTTTTATACCTAGAATCTCTCTCCACTTTATTTATTTCTGTTCCTATCCATCACCTATTTCTAGTTCCACTTCAAAATATCCAATCCTAAAACCCTTCCAATCAACATCTTAAAATATCACCCTTGGAAAACATTTTTGGTTAAATACACCCTACTCTGATTAATACTTACTTGCTTCTTTTGGCCATGGATAAACTGTGGCTATATAATTCATCTCCTTTCTAGTCCATCTTTTGTACTCCCAAGTGACCCCTCCTTTTACATTACTTTTAAATCATTCATTACTATCTCCTCTATATCTTCTTTCCTATCGTATAGTTATGAATTTCTTTTATAACTACAATTTGTCTTTTCTAGTGACAAGAAAAGAAAAGGGTAAATTTTGCAGAAGTTATAATAAAACATATATATATATAAGCATTGATGAAATTGTAGATTGGTACAACTCTTTGGGAAATCAACTTGCTCCTCATGAATAATGCAAAACACAACTTCATCATTTATTTAATAATCAAAATAAAATAATAAAATCTTTGAAATACTAACTTAAATTGAATTTTTAAAATCTATCCAAATATAGTTGCTTCGTGAAGCAATTCACAGTTCTATTGCTGGAAATCCTAATCACTCTAGGATTAAGATCCCTTGAGTCCTCTCTCACAAAAAGTTCATAAATAGCAATTTTGAATAACAGAAGAGGAAATATTTTGGTAGTGCAATTCTAAAAAAATCTATAAAATGATTAATCACATCTGTCAGCAGTTTAATTGATGTAAATTAAAAATCTATCAATTTCCTCAAACTTTAGAATGATACATTTGAAGTAGATAAAATAACCTTAATTTTCATAAATGCTAACTAGAAGAAACATTGGATATTTATAAGTCAATTGATAATGCCAACTTTTATTACTGTATATCTAGATAGAGTTGTAAAAATTTCATAGTTTGGCTACCCACTTAGTTCTAAATTGAAACTAGTGTTTTCACCTTCAATTTAATGTGGAAGTTTAAATATCTTTAAAAAATAATATCTGGAGAAAGGTGAGATAAGATCTAAGATATCATTGCTAATGTAATTTATTATATCAGTATTTTGAAGTTTTACATTTTGCTTTCATTCCAGTGTTTAAAAATTAAGAAGCAACCTGACAGTCACACTAAGGACATACATGTACTGATATACATTATATGATTAGAATGAATTTACTTCATATAAAAGTTGTACTTCAGCAGCAAGTCTACTTTGACAGTTGTAACATAGGATTGTCAGAGATTAACTGGTCCTTCTCCCAACTTTTTCTATTGAAACAAACAAGCCAAAAATGTCAGGAGCAAAATTATTCAAAATACTCTAAAATGGACAGTAACTTCTTTCAGAATTATTAAGATTTAAGGAGCAGAGAAATCTAAAGTTAAGGATAATAATATTAAACATTTACAGGCATTTTAGGTTAGGGATAAATGCTCAATTTTTAGCCACTGAATCATTATAAAGGGAAATTTTGCTGGTGTCATCTGTGATAACAATACTTGAGAGTGATATCATTGCCTCCCTTATTGACTTCATCCTGTTGAATTTATGTGATTTATGATTTACTCAAAGACAATGATGATATAACAGATCAGAGAATCAGAGATTTAAAGCTGATGAAATGTCAGTAAACATCTATTCCAAAGTTCTCACATTAAACACTAGGAAACTGAGGCTAAGGGAGATTAAATCATTTTCCCAAGGTCATAAATATAAGAACTAAAGTTTTTTCCATTGCGTCACATTGTCTATCAAGGAAAACATCATTTAAAAATTCAGAACTTTGACTAATGCACTTAATTAAAGGACTGTTTTTAGAGGATAGAAATTGAAACTTATATTCCATCTTTTGACAGATGTCATAGACCCTTGGTAGAAATTGATACATATATGTTGCCATACATGAAAAAATAAAAACTTCATCATTTCCCACTTTTAATAATGCAGACAAATTGACCTAGTCTTTGTTCTTTATACGTGATATTCTATTCTTCCATCACTGGGCCTTTTCATTGGCCATCTCCTATACCTAGAGATTATTTCCTCCTCAGCTCTGTCTCTTATAATAATAATTTTCCTTCAAAAAGTACTGGACTACCATCTTCTATTTAAACTTCAGGATCTATTCCCCAGCTCCCAGTCCTCTCACTCCCTAACTATCTTATGATGAAATATCTTTATCTTGATAATATTTATTTTGTATATACATATATACATGCATATAAAGTATGAGTGTTTATATAAGTATATAAGTGTGTGCATAAATATAAAGAGAAAGAAACAGACATGGATGTGAAGGTTTCCCATATAAATAGGAAGCTTTGTAAGAGTAGGGATTATTTAATTTATTCTTTTTGTACACCCAGCACTGAACACAGTACCCAACATAGTGAGAGGATACAACAAATGTGTGTTGATTAATTAATAAGGGCAGTGTATAACAAGAAAGCTTATACAGGTTAGTGTGTGAAGGGGAACCATTAGGAAGAACTGATATGTTTTTTAAAGAGTTCAAAAATTACAATTTTTTTCATTTAGAAATATGATTTTATCAGTGTAGAGAATTCCTAATAAGGAAATTGCCTTTGCCAATTATATCCCAGGTAGAGTTACCTGAAGACACTATAAAATAAAGTATGGATTACACAGTGTCAATCAAAAAACTTCAAGAAAGGTTCAGCCCAGTTCAGATAGATTATGGGAAAGCCAGTGAGATGGTCTTAATCACAGCAAATCAGCAAATAAGACCCTCAGTCCTGGCTCAGTAGAGGAGCAAATCAGTGGGGCAGCCTCCAGATGGAAAACTCAGGGAAACCAGACTGTCTTCTGAACAGAGCAGGCAAAGCTGCCCCTGCAAATACAAGAGGCTTCTGTGCTCAAAGCAGAGGCTCGGAAATGCACAGAAAGCTTGGGATAGCATCATCCGTACCCCAGAAGCATAGCTTGATCTTAAAAGTAAAAAAAGAGAAAATACCAAAAGAAAAGGAGAGAAAATGAGCAAAAAACAAGAGAAGAAACCTGACAATACAAAGCTGCTATGGTGATAGGATAGACCAAAATAAAAGCTCAGATGAGGACAGAAAACCCTCAGAAGAAATCTCAAAAAGTGAGATGAATTGGTCTCAAGCCTAAAGAGGGTTTTTAGAAGTGCTCATAAAGCCTTTAAAAGTCAAATAAGAGAGGGAGAAGACAAAATGAAAAAGGAAATGAAAGATGTTCATGGAAGAGTCAACAACTTGGAAAAGGAAGGAAAAAATTGCCTGAAGAAAACAATGACTTGAAAAGTAGAATTAACTATATGGAAAAGGAGATGGAAAAGCTAATGAAGAAAATCCACATTAAAAACTAAAACAAGGAAAAGAGAAGCTAAAGACTGTGTGACACAGCAAGAATCAGTCAAGCAAACTAAAAAAAAAAAATAAATAAATAAGAAAAGAAAAGAAAAAATGGAAGAAAATGTGAAATACCTAATTGGAAAAACAGCTAATTTGGAAAACAGATACAAAAGAGACAATTTAAAAATTATTGGCCTACCTGAAGGCAAAAAAAGAACTTAGATAATATTCTTCAAGAGATAATTACAGAAAACTGCCCCAATATTTTAGAAAGAAAGGGAACAATATTCATTTAGAGAATGCATTGATCATCTTCATAAAGAGATATCACAAGAAGCCTAAAGAAAACTGTCCCAAAATTCGAGAAACAAAAGGGGAAATACTCATTGAAAGAATGCATCAATCACCTTCATAAAGAGATACCATAAGGAAAACCCAAAAGGAACACTGTTGGGAAAGTCTAGAGATACAATTTCAGGAAAAAATTCTGCAAGCTGCCAAACAAAAAGCAATTCAAATTTCAAGAAGCAATAGTAAGGATTACCCAGGATCTGGCAGCTTCTATAATAAAGGGTCAGAGGGCCAGGAATAAAATATTCCAGAAGACAAAGGACCTAGAGTTACAATCAAGAATTAACTATCCAGTGAGACTCAGCATCTTCTTTCAGAGGGTGATGGAGCTTCAGTGAAATAAGAGATTTTCCATTATTTCTATTAAAAAAAAAAAAACTTCATCTACAAACACAGGACTCAAGAAAAACCTAGAAACACAAAAAGGGCAAAAATACATATTATTTAAGAGTTAAACTTTTTACATCCTTAGATGGGAAAATGCCTGTAATTCTTGAGAAGTTGTGTCTGTCACTAGGGCAGACAGAGGCGGGGCATTGCATGAATTAAGGGTGTGACTGTGGATGGACTCTGATGTAATAACATCAAAGAAAAAGACATTAAGAGTGGGAAAAGTTCTGTACTGGGAAAAGGATAAGGAGAAGGTATAATGGGACAATTAGTTCACATGAAAGGTGAAAAAGATCAATTACAATCAAGGGAAAGAAGCAAAGGGGATGAGCAGTGTCTGAAGCTTGATCTCATCAGCGTTGGCTCTAAGAGAGAATAACTTTATCATTCAGTTGGGTATAGAAATGTATATAACACTATAAAGAGGTAGAAGGTGAAAAAGGACAAAAAAGGGAGGGACAGGAGAGAAGAAAGGGCAGAAAACACTTGAGAAAAAGATAAGAGAAGGAGGGAAGGGGTGATAGAAGATAAGGCAGTGGATAAAACTATTAAGAGAAGAGAGAAGTGATTGGAGATAAGGTAGTGGGTGGGGTGGGTAAAAAAGAAACAACTAAGGACACAGAGCGAAAACAGAAAACAAAATTATCTATGGGGGGAGAAAATAGGATGGAGGGAAATACAGAGGTGGTAATCATAATTGTGAATGTGAAGATGAATTCTTACATAACATGGAAGCAAATAGCAGAATGGATTTAAAAACAAAATCCTACAATTTATTGTTTACAAGAAACATATTTGACACAGAGAGACACATATAGAGTAAAAGTAAAAGAAAGGCTGGAGCAGAATCTATTATGCTTCAGATAAAACAAAAGTAAAAATAAATCTGATTAAAAGAGATAAGGAAGGAAAGTACATCTTGATAAAAGGTACCATAAACAAAGAATTAGTAAAGATACTAAATTTGGATGCACCAAGTGACAGAATAGGCACATTTCTAGAGAAGATTTTAAGCCAGTTAGAGGAAGAAATATTCACAAAACCATTTTAATCAGGGACATCAACCTTCTCATCTTAGAATCAGACAAATCTAATTATAAAATAAACAAGAAAGAAACTAGGGAAATTAATAGATTCTAGAAAATTTAGATATGATAGATATCTGGAGAAATTTGAATTGAGACAGAAAGAAATACACCTTTTTCTCAATAGTTCATGGCACCTACACAAAAATTGATCATGTATTAGTGCACAAAACCTAATAATCAAATGCAGAAAGGCAGTAATAGTAAATGTTCCTTTTCAGACCAGAATGCAAGAAAAATTATATTCAATAAAAGACTGAGGCTAGACAAAAATCCAATTGGAAATTAAATAGGCAAATTCTAAAGAATGAGTGGGTCAAACAAGTCAAAGAAACAATCCACAATTTCATCCAAGAGAATTCTAATAATGAGACAACATACCAAAACTGATAGGATGCAGCTGAAACAGTTCTTAGGAGAATTTTTTTTTTTTATGTCTCCAAATAGCTACATAAATAAAATAGAGAAAGAAGAGATCAATGAATTAGGCATGTGTGATGACCACGTTAGCACCCTGGATACTTTAGAATCAGCCGGAGTCAGGATCAGCAAAAGTCCTTGATCTTTATTCTTTGTGGACATGAACCAGAATAGCAATACAAAAGAGGGCAACTGCAACAGGAATCCAGCCAGGGGTCACTCTTGCTTTTTCACCCCACCTTCTAAAATCTTCCACCCAATCTTCTATACAACAAATAAAGGTTGCACAGTAGTGGGCAGGGCCATTCTTTCTCAAGCATATACTAATAGAGTATTGTCCAATTAGTAATTAGCCTCAAATGCTCGGATCTCAGTACATCTGCTCAGTTTCAGCCCATTACAGGCATGCAACCAAAAAAGCTAAAAAAAAGAACAAATAAAAAACTCCAATGAGATATCAAATGAAAAATTCTGAAACTCAAAGGAGAGGTTAATAAAATAGAAGCAAAGAAAACGATTAAACTAATAAACAAAACTAAGAGTTGGTTTTATGAAAAAAACAAAAAATTAAGTAAACTATTGGTTAATTTGATCAGAAAAAGGAAAGGGAAAAAAACCAAATCGCCAGAATCAAAAATAAAAGGGATAAACATCACTAACGAAAAATAATTAAATAATTATGAGCTATTTTGCCCAACTTTGTGGCAAAAAAAATCCAAGAATCTATCCAAAATGGATGAATATTTACAAAAATATAAATAGCCAGGTTAAGAGAAGAGAAAATAAAATAATAAACTAGTTTCAATTTAGAAACAGAAATTGCATAAGTCATTAATGAACTCCCTAAGAAAAAATTTCTTTTTCTTAGGGACAAGATGAATTCACGAGTTCTACCGACAATTTAAGGACAGTTAATTCCAATACTGTGTAAACTATTCAGAAAAATAGGTAAAAAAGGAAGTATTGCTGAATTCCTTCTATGACACAAATATGGCACTGATAGCTAAACCACAAAGGACCAAAACAGTGAAAGAAAATTACATACCAATCTCCCTAACAAATATTGATGCAAATTTTAAAAATAAAATATCATCAAAGAGATAATAATAACTTATCATCAGGATTATACACTATGAGCAAGCAGGATTTATACCAGGAATACAGAGCTGGTTCAATATCAGGAAAACTATTACCATAATCGACCATATAAATAAAAAAAAAATAGAAATCATATGATAATCTCAACAGATACAGAAAAAGCTTTTGACAAATATAACCCATTCTTACTAAAAATACTAGTGTTTAGGGATAAAAGGAGCATTCCTTATAATAGTAAGCAGTATCTAGCTAAAACCCACAGCAAGCATTATATGTGATGGAGAGGAGCTGGACATTCCCCATAAGATCAAGGGTGAAATGAGGATGACCATTATCACCACTATTATTCAACATTGTATTAAAATTGTTGGCTTTAGCAAGAAGAAAAGAAAAGGAAATGAAAGGAATTAGAATAGGTAATGAAATAAAACTATCATTCTTTGTAGATGATACATGCCCAACTGATATACTTAGAGAATCCTAGAAATCATCCAAAAATCTACAGGAAACAATTCATAGCTTTCTTAATAGCTTTCATAATTTTGGAAGATAGAAAACAAACCCACAAAAATTGTATTTTTATATATTACTGACAAATCCCATCATCAAGAGATAGAAAAAGAAATTCCATTTAAAATAACTAGACTAAATAAAATACTTGGGGGTCTACTGCAAAGACAAACCCAAGAACTATATGAACATAATTACAAAACACTTTTCATAGAAATAACATCATATATAAACAATTAGAAAAATATAAATTGTTCATGGATAGACTGTGCTAATATAGTAAAAATGACAATTTTGCCTAAATTAGTCTACTTGTCCAGTGTCATAGCAATCAAACTGCCAAAACATTATTTTATAGAATTCGAAAAATAACAAAATTCACCTAGAAGAACCAAAAGTCAAGAATATCAAGGAAATTAACCAAAAAAACAAACAAACAAACAAACAAACAAACAAACAAAACTACAAAGGATGGTGGTTTAGGGTTAGGGTTAAAACCTCGAACTATATTATAAAGCAACAATCAACAGAACCATTGGGTTCTGGCTAAGAAATGGAATGTTTGATCAGTGGAATATATTAGAGACACACAACACAAGAATAAAGACCTATAGCAATGTAGTATTTGATACATCCACAAATTCTACTTTATGGAATATTGCTGGGAATTGCTGGAAAATAATATGTCAGAAACTTGGCATAGACCTGCATTTCATACCACATACCAAAATAAGGTCAAAATGGCTACATGATTTGGGGACAGAGTATGATAACATAAATTAGGACAGCAAGGGATAAATGCCTATCAGACTTTGGGAAAAGGAAGGAATTTATGACCAATGAAGAGCAATAAAACATTATGAAAGACAAAATGGACAACTTTGATTCATTAAATTAAAAAAGTTTTCCATAAAGAAAGCCAACAGAAACAAGATTAAAAGGAAAATACAAAGCTGGAAAAAATCTTTACAGCAAGTATTTTTTATTAAAATCTCATTTCTAAAACATATAAAGAACTGTGTCAAACTTATAAGAATACAAGTCATTCCCCCATAAAATAATGATTTACAGCATTTTTTCATATAACTCTGCTCATATCCTTTGGCCATTTGATCATTGGTCAAAGGATATGAACAGAGTTATATGAAAAAATGCTGTAAATCATTATTGACTGGAGAAATGCAAATAAAAACTATTGTGGGGTACCATCTCAAACTTCTCAGATTGCCTAAGATGATAGGAAAGGTAATGGCAAATGTTGGAAGAGTGTGGGAAAGCTGGGACACTAATGCATTATTGGTGGATTTGTGAAATGATTAAACCATTTTGGAGAGGAATCTGGAACTGTTCCCAAAGGGCTATAAAACTGGGCATTGCCTTTGACCAGCAAGGTCATTAGTCACTTTGTATTCCAAGGAAATGATAAAGGAGATAAAATGACCCACATGTGCAATTGTTCGTAGCAGCTCTTTTTGTGGTAACAAAAAATTGGAAATAGGTTGGATGCTCATTAATCAAGGAATAGTTGATCAAATTGTGGTACATGAAAGTAATGGAATATTATTTTACTATAAAAATGATTAACAACCTGATTATAGAAAAGACTGGAATGATTTACATTAACTAATGTTGAGTGAAGCAAGCAGAAATAGGAATACATTGTACATAAGAACAGTAAGAATATGCAATGATTTCCTATGAAAGACTTGGTTCTTCTAAGTGGTTTGATTCAGTGATCCAAGGTAATCCCAATAGACTTTGGACAGAAAAAGACATCTATATCCAGAAAAAGAACTAAGGACACTGAATGTAAATCAACACAAATTTTGTTCACTCTTTTTTTCTTTTTTTATCTCTCCCATGGTTTTTCCCTTTGGCTCTGATTTTTCTCTCCCAACATGATTCATAAAACAATGTGTATTAAAAATATAATACAATAAAAATAAAAGTATAAAGGAATGAATTAGAAACAGAAATATATATGTATGTATGTATGTAAGTATAAAAATTTCTTAAATTCAGTAGAAAAAATTGAAAGTCTCTTACTTTAGTGAAGCTCCATCACCTTCACTAAAAGATGATGCTGAGTCTCATTGGATAATTAGTTCATGGTTGTAAGGCCAGGTCCTTTGAGTTCTGGAATATGGTATTCTAGATCCTTGGATCTTTTGTTGTAGAATCTGTCCTATCCCTGGGTAGATAACCCCAGTTATCCCTGAGTAATCCTGATTTTTGTTCCTTCATATTTTAATTCTTTTTGTGTGACATTTTCCAACACTTTTTCTTTGAGATTGTAGTTTTGGAGTTTTGCAACAATATTCCTTGGGGTTTTCCTTGTGATCTCTTTCCAGAAGTGATTAATGGATTCTTTCAATGATTTTTCCCCCCTCTGTTTCTAGAATATTGAAGCAATTTTCCTTAATGATCTCTTGTAGAATGCTTTCCAGGCTTTTTTTTTTTTTTTTTTTTTTTTTGCTCATGGCCTTCAGGTTGGCCAAGGATTTTTAATTGTCTCTTCTGGATCTATTTTACAGGTTGACTCTTTTTCCAATGAAAAAGTTTCATTTTCTTCCATTTCTTCATTCTTTTTAGTTTGCTTGACTGACTCTTGCTGTATTGCAGAGACATTAGTTTCTATTTTCCCTGTTCTAGTTTTTAATGTGTGGTTTTCTTCAGTTAGCTTTTATATATCTTTTTCTATTTGGTTAATTCTACTTTTTAAGGTTTTTTTTTTTCCAGAAATTTTTTTCTTTCCTTTTCCAAGCTGTTGACTATTTCATGCATACCTCTCATTTCCTTTCTCATTTTTTTCTTCTACCTCTCTTATTTCCCTTTTGAAGTCTTTTTTATGAGCATTTCCAAGAAGCCCCTTTGGCCTTGAGACCAATTTATCTCACTCTGAGATTTCCTCTGTGGACATTCTGTCCTCGTCTGAGTTAAGTCTTTTGTTCTGCCCTGTCACCATAGTAGTTTTCAATGGTTGAGGTCCTTTTCTGTTTCTTGCTCATTTTCTTTCCTTTTCTTTTGATTCTTCCTTTTTAATTTACTTTTAAGATGGAGCTCTGTTCCTGGGGTATGGATTGTGCTGTCACAAATTTCTTGTGCAGCTCTGAGCACAGGATATCCTTGTGTTTACAGGACACACCTTTGGCTGCTCTTTTCAGGAAACACTCTGTTTGTCTTCTGACCTGGAACTGGAGGCTGCCCCACTGATTTGCTCCTCTACTAAGCCAGGACTGACAATCTTAGTTGCTGATTTGATGTAATTAAGACCATTTCACAAGCTTTCCCACAATCTATCTGAGCGTTACTCTATACCCTTTTCATCTTAGTAAATCTGACCTTTCTTGCAGTTTTTTCAATCTATCTTGAGTTGAAAAATGGTTTCATTCCATAATACTCTGTTCAGAGACTTGGTTTCATGCAGTTTTTGAGGGAAATGAAGAGAGCTTTCCTCTTTACTGATTTTACTCTGTGATCTTGACTCTACCCCTGAAAGTTCCTAAATCTTCTATATTCATAAATAAAAGGCATAGGTGATATTGAGGGAGGACAGGATACAGAAGGGATTTTAGATGGAACCCTACTCACATCACAAGCATGGGTTAAAAAGAGAACAATTTATAAATTTGTAAAGAAATAAAAGTAGGAGAGAATAGGAAAAGGGGGATGTAGACATAGAAGGGTATGTAGATTAATGAGAATGTGATAGAGGAGCTAAAGAGAGGATAGCAGATGAGGGAGGGATCCTTAGTGGAAGGATAAGTTAAGTAATAGGAAGCAAGATAGCAGGCAGAAAGAAAGCAGAGGAATTAGAAGGGATAGAAAATATGAAACATATAAACATAATAATAAAAAAAGTAGAATATATTAGTTTTAAAAAGCATTGGTAGTAATCATTGATCTCAGACAAAGTTAAAATTAAAATAGTTTTCAAAAGAGAAAAGCAGGAAAAGGTACACTACATGTCAGCCATATTCCTCAATATTTTATACTCTTTAAAATAACTAGCCTGGATAAGGTTGGATATTGCTATGGTATAGGAAATTATGAGTTGATGGAATTAGAAAAATATGAAAAGAATTGATCCTAAAAAAGATGATATTATCTACCTTAAGAGAAACTGAGTACAAACAAGTATAATATGGTATTATGTAGATGTATATTAATGTATATATGTATATGATTACAGATGACTATATAAATATAAATATGTCTATATATATATATATACACACATGTATACATATGTGTGAAAGTAATAACAATAACAATAAATGGACCTTTTTTGATATCTATAGAGCTGACCCTTAGTGAAAGAGCTAATTCACTTCATTTATGTAAATCCTTATTGGATTTTTTTTTTTGCTCCTATAGTAAAAATCATTTCTCTCTTAACTAAACAGGTTAAAAGGATATTTTTTGGCCATCTTCCCAAATCTGAAGTACATGAGTTGCTGGATCTAACAGATTTGAGAGTTTACTAGATGATATGGAAGGAAACTCTGAGCAACTATAATGAGCCATATTTTCACAACATTTGAACCTAATAAAAAATTTATTTTGTTTTGACTACATTCCCTATATCTCTTGTTGATTTTATAGTATTAACTGAAGTAAATAACATTTTGTTTTAAAAGATACATCAATTTTAGGAAAGAGTAGAAGTAGAAATGATATTTTTAATTGTATCCTATATTATTTCTAATAGTTAAAGCAAGAATTAGAATAATATTGCAAAAAGCTTTTATGATACTGGAGCAAAGGATAACATGTTGAGCTTTATTAAAATATGTGACTCATCAGGACAGGGAATAATTTATGCCTTTCCAGCCTCACTAATGTTGAATTTTAAAGCTAATTGTAATGCCCTAAATGTTGGATGGGGATGATGAAAAGGCCAGCTGTGTGTCTCAATACCTCATTAGGAAGCTGGTTCTTAGGAGCAGGAGATCAACTCTAAGTTGACTAAGTCGGTATGAAGACAGCTTCAGTTACTCCTTTGTTGAGGATATTTTAACAAAAACCTAGTGGGTGCTCTTTGTGTATAGGGAAAAGAGAGGAATCTGGAGAGAAGCCTGGAAGAATTGCATGTCTTTGTCTATTGTCTTGCCTTTGGGAAGGATTTGCCTGATCACAGAAAAGGGAATCAAATGATGGGTTTTGATTTTTCTTCTTTTGTTTTTAAAAGAATGGGATGCTTCGTAATAAATCAAGAGATGCCAAACCTTCCTGTACTAGAATCTGAAGGTAGTGGAAAATGACTAATGTAGTACATAGCTATATAAAGATTTCTGAAGTCCTTCCTTGGCTCCCCAAGCTATTCTTGTGAGAGATTCCTTTATACTGTATCTTTAATCTAAACTCAGGGCATCTGTTTCTATACAAATTCAATTTTATTCAATATAACAAGATTTCTTTAAGACTTTACAATGTTCCAGGCACTGAGGATACAAAGTCAAAAAGGAAGTAATTCCTGCCCTCAAGGCACTTACATACTACTTATATTGCATCCCTTTAACAAGCAACTTATCATTTCCCCCTGGAGACTCGGAGTAAGGATTAATTTTCCTACCATCAAAAAATTATTATTTTTAAATTGTATCCTTTGTCTAGGTAGGAGGGATTTTTTTTTTCCTTTCCCTTTAGAACAGGGTTTCTTAATCTCCTTAATGTTATGGACCTTTTGGGAAGTCAGATGTTCCTTTCCCAAAGCAATATTTCTAAACGCATAATACAAACTATATAGGATTATAAAGGAAATGCAAGGTTAGTAAAAATCTGTATGTACTTTTCCATTCAGTTTTGTGGAACCCCTGAACTCGATCCAAGAACTGTCTTGGTCAGTGATGGTGATGGTAGCCATAGTTGAACGCTCGTTTAACCTACCTGGAACACCACTGTTATCATTTCAATCCTCTGCTCCTTCCAATGATAGAATCAAAGGCATGCATTTACCAGCCTGTCTTGCCTGATTTTAAAATCCTTCCATAGCTTAAGTCCATAATGAATGGCCAGTATAATTACTTGTCACTTCCCACAATGTACCCCTCTTCTATGATATTTCCCTTAATTAGAAGAGAAGCTCCTTGAAGGCAAGAATCATCTTATATTTTTGTTAGTTCCCAGCCAAATACTTGGATTATGATAACAGATTCATAATTTTTAATCATTTTGAACAGGTCAATTACCTTACCCTCCCTCCAAATATGTCATGTCATTCTCTATACTATTCTTCATATTGCTTTCTTTATCCAGAATAAATTATTTGCCTCAATCTCTATAATTCTCACTCATTTTCAGTCTCAGATAACATCCTACTTAAATCTGAGAAATCTTTTTTCTTATACTCCAGAATTCAAAGATCTTCTCTTGGTTTTCACAAAATGATTGCCTAGCACCCATTTTAGCACCAAATGATCTGGCCATATTTGATCTGGCAAATTAAGCTATTGTTGCACAGTTGAATATTGATTTTACCCCATCTCCTTCCTATCCTATAAGCTATTTGATAGCAAAAATCATGTCCTATATTTCTATATCCAGTCATGCAACCAGCAAAAAGCTGAGCATACAATTCACTCATTGAATATTGGTTTCTTGGTTGATTGATTAGGATGATTCATCCCAGAGCAGTGTGTTTCAGAACAAGCAGGGACAAGTCTGCCAGGCTCAAGTCAAGCCAAAAACATGGATCAAAGGCTCCTGGTAAGGGACTTAACCATCTAATGAACAAAGAACTGTGCATAGATTTGTGGTGGAAGTTTAAGGACTTTCGTTATTTTTATCTTACTGATACACACAGCAGAATCATAATTATATTGGGGAGAGGGCTGGTCTGGGATCAGGAAAGCATGGATTCATGGACATTTGATAACTTTGTCTTCCTAAGAACATCACAACCTTTCTAAACTTTGAATTCGTAACAACATAGAGGATCCTGATGCCTGTAATAACTTATGGAAGTTCAGATCATTCATGCACAGCATTTTGTAAACTTCCAACTGCTATACAAATGATAGTTACTGTTATTAGGATATGTGGATATTTTTACAGCTGATTTACAAATAAGGATCCTGAGATTTAGAAAGTTGTAATAACTTTCCCTTATTAACATGGTTATTTGGGGACTGAATCAGGGCCTGAATTCCAGTATTTTGATTCTTTAACATTGCTTTCTACTTTCCCTCCTCCACCTCCACTATATCATGGTGCCTTTATAAATCTACTGATTATGCAACTGCTGTTGTTGCTGCTAGAACGTCAGTGATTTCCTTGGTGTGCAGAAGTTAAGGTGAACAAAGTCTCTTTAGCATTATAATTTAGCATCTCCTCTACAATTCAGAGTCTTAGATGTTTGCTGAGGCCACATAATCAATATAGATGAAAGGGAGAACTTGAAACCAAGGCTTGTTGATCCTGAGGCTGCCTCTCAATTCATTGTGTAACACTGCCTCTCCTAATATTGCTATTACTGATAACATTGACAATGAAATTTAGATGAAGCCATTTATTTAACTTTACCCTATTGTTATAGTTTTAATGAATTAATTATGTCAAAATGAGTTGTATTTATATTGTTATTGCATAAAGCTGTCAGCTAATTTTGGGTATTCTTAATACATACTTTATTCTTTGTCTTTGTTAAGCTAGAAATCTTAATTAGAAGTCAAGAATGTTTCTAAGTCTACAATATTCTTTGCTATTCTGTTCAATTTTGGGCATTTCATTAAATCCCTCTTCATTTTAGATTTTGTCTGTGTTTGAAGCCTTCAAAGAATCTGTCATTTCATTCATGTATGGGTGTTTTCATTGCCAATCAGATTGCAACTCCATATGCCTATATGATTAGGATCCAAAAGAGATCATCCCCTGGTAGGCTGCTCCTTGGTTGGATACTTTGTTGAAAGTAATTGGGATGGTCTCATATCGAGAGACAGACATGTTATTGCCAGACCCATAATGCAAGCCTTTTTTGATTAGCCAGACAGTTGAGAACTTATTCTGTGTTATGCTTTGAAAAGTGAGGGCAACGTCCATGCTACAATAAAATATTAGAATAGGACTCAAATGGAAGAGTTTTTTTTTTTTTTTTTCCTAACACTGGGAAAAGAGGCAGAGGAAATGCATGAGTTGAAATCCCAGTCACTATATTTTATTTATTTGCTGCTTTCTGATTTTCATGTGCTTTGCACTTACACACACACACACACACACACACACACACACACACACACTGTGAGTTAGAAAATACAATTGTTGAGAGAACTGGGTGTAGTCAGATTGCCCATACCAGACCATGAAAATGTTGAGGTTATCCACCAAAATGAAGGGGTACAGGATAATTCCTTAAAAGTATAATGGGATTACAGGATGGTGTCGAGTCATCTCAAAAGAATGAGCTTAGACATCCTCCAAATCAAGGGGCAAAGATTTTATTGTGCTGCAGGAGCAGTCTAAATCCTAATTTAGGCTGTCTTTTCTTTTCTTTTCTAAACTCTCATTGCCCCTCTCATTACCACCCCAGCTCCACCATTCCCCATTCTCTTATATCGTCACTGCAATTCATTTTATCAGGAGAGTAAGGATTCAGATCTTAAAAGTCAATAGGACCTTAAGGTAAACTAATGCACTGTGTTATCTATACAGGAATATTTGGGTTTTAAAGAAATGAATCCCTAATGGTAACATCAGGGGATGGGAATTACCTGGGGACAGTGGGATTCTGCTGCAATTCATCAAATCAAATGTTATACTCTGCCTTTGCTTAAAGTCTATCCTTATTACTAACAATAATGATAATTATATAGTTCTTGCCATATTGCTTCTGGGAATCACATTATTCAGCTTGGCAACGGACCAGGTCACATCTACATTAGAAAAATGTATCACAATTTTGGCTCAATATAGATGGTCAATGAAGTGTCACTGCAGCCCTTTTAGGAAGTGGAAACTAGGTGTTATCATAAGTTCCTTCCTGTGTGAACAAAACCCACACATTTGGGCCAAGCACAGGGTAAAATATGTTTCTTTTTCCCTGCACAGTTTGGTTAATTTCTAATTAAGAATAGCATGAATTGTTCTTGACAAACAGGCTGCTCCTGCTCCTACTTTCAGCCCAATTGCACCATTATAAACTTCATACAAAAGGCTCACCTGACCTTTGGTTGATGAGAAAAATAAATTTAAAATGCTAATTAAGAGGGGAAATGAGACTGGTCTTAAAGGGAAGCAAATCATAACCCACCTGAGGAGCAGTAGCCCTTTAATAGTTGCTCTCTCCTACCCACCCAAGTTAATATCAGGAAGGGCTGAATTATATATGCTAGCTATGCAACCCTTGGAAACTCATAAAATTTCTCAGTCTCAGGTTTCCCCTTTGTAGAATTGGGATGATTAATAGTACCTACTTCATAGTATTGTGATACTGTTGAAATAAGTTAATATATCTAGTGTTTTGCAACTCTAAAAGTACTCTATAAGTATTAGCTTTAGCCAGAACTATTTTAAATGTTATGGGGAATAAAGAAGTGTAGTTGTCAAGACTTTATACAATTTTGGGAGACAAGTTATATTCACACATGAAATGAGGAAAGAAGGATAACAGACAATAAAGAGAGTGAAGAGTCAATCACTATTTTGATTCTGTTTTCTTTTACTAAAAAGTATGTTTAAGACCAAAAAGTTTAAAATATAGTCCAAATGTAACATAAAGAGTTAAGAAATAGTTGAAATGTTCTAAATAAATCCAAATTTACTAGTCAGGCTCTGGAGAAACTATATGATCACTAAATCATCATCAATTACCATTGAGGAATCAAGAGGAAGAATACATGAGACAAGAAGTAAATAAATATTTTGAATTTCAAAAGAAGAAGCAATTGGAAAACTCGATTGTGAACTTTGTGTCAATTCTTGGGGGGAAATGCCAGGGTACATTTTTTATTAAAGTCATATATTTATCATCATCTTCTTCAAGAGAGAAGTCATGTCACTAATAGCCAGAATGGATTCAATAAGAACAAGCTAAGGAAAATGATTTTTTTTTGACAGGTCTATTACAGCAGAGCAAATTAGGAGGATACTGTAGATACTGAATATTTGGGATTAAGTAAGGCACTTGGGTAGACAATGAGTAGGAGAAACTTCTCTTTCCTTTATCAAACTCAATTGGAAAAGAGAAGCATGATTCAGAAGCACAGAAGAAAGTAAGGAATATCCTGTAGTGTGGAGGGTATGATAATGATGATGATAAAACATCCTGGAACATAGCCCCATGGTAGAAGATAGCACTTTAAGTTTGAAAGGTGTTTAACATACGTTTTCTTATTGTCTTCCTAATAACTCATTATTGTTCAGTTATTTCAGTCATGTGTATCTTTATAAACCCATTGGATTTTTCTTGGCGAAGATACTAAAGTGGTTTGCCATTTTGGACT
Organism: Antechinus flavipes; assembly: GCF_016432865.1. Taxonomy (NCBI): domain Eukaryota; kingdom Metazoa; phylum Chordata; class Mammalia; order Dasyuromorphia; family Dasyuridae; genus Antechinus; species Antechinus flavipes. The sequence continues at coordinate 34,612,445 of NC_067403.1, forward strand.
CCAGTTCATTTTACTGTTAAAAACACTGAGGCAATGGCCTTAGTTTGCCTGAGAGTTACCTAACTAGTGTCCAAGGATAAATTGGACCTTGTGAAGATGAGTCGTCCTGATTACATGCTCAGTGTTTTATCCAGCATTATGTCCATCCTAATTTCATGTTCAGTGTTCTATCTAGCATTGTGTCCATTTTATGATCAGAAAACATTGAGGCTGAGAAAAATTAAGTTGCTCAGCCAATAAGTGAGAGGATAACCTAGGTCTTCTCGACTCCAATTGCAGTATTCTTAACACTATTTCAGGGAAGCTAGGTGGTACAGTAAAAAAGGTGCCTGGAGTCTGGAGTCTGGAAGTCCTGAAGACAGTTTTGAAAGTAATAAGTAGAATTTATTATACACTTTTCAAAAAAGTCACCTGTTTGGAATATACATTATAACCCTTTTAAAAATAATTTCCTATGTGCAAGAATATATTCTTTTTTGAGGGTACTTATGTTCAGAAGTTTTTTTGTTATTAAAAAAGAAGTGTGCAATAGAGAGAAGAAATCAGATCACTTGGTAACTAATAACAGGTCCAGAATGTAGGTATAAATTACCAAGGATTTTAGCATTCTGAAAAGAGTACCGGAATAAGAATCAGAAGACATGGTTTCTGATCTCAATTCTGCCACTATGACCTTGGCAAGTTATTTCATCTCTTTGAAACTCATGTTCATTGTCTGAAAAAATGAAGGCATCACATTGGATAATCAGTAAGCAAAATAATGTTTTAATGATGCTATGACTTTAATGCATGATTATGGTATTGAAGAAAACAAAAGAAGAAATATATCAATAGATCAATCAATTTATGTGTGCCTTAGCATTTAAAATGAAAAAAAAAATGAGGATTTTGTCACTGAGGCAAAAAAGATGCCTGGAATGGCAAATGTCATTGTCCCAAAATGGGAGAAAAAATAGAATGAAATTTTCTCCTATATTAAGCATTTTGGAGGAGAGTAATGGAAAGTCATTCCCACATACAGTTTCCTCCCCAGTGAAAACTAATTCACACAAATAAAATAAAAGGCATAACTTAGCCCAAAAAAATAAAATACAGTGTATTTCAAACTTTCATCGTGCAAACAAATCCTTAGCTTCCAAATTTAATTATATCCTTCTACCTTCCTATTGGTAGTCTACATTGTTTATCACAAAGAATATGATATACATCTGATAGGAATAGAATTTGATGTCATTAATTAGTAATCTAAAATCCTGAAACATAATGTGTTTAAATATAATTAATAGAGATCTTTCCACTGTCTCTCTATTTAACATGAATCCTCTGGTACAAAAATAACCTCTTTCATGATTGAACATATTAAAGGAAATTAGTGTTCATAGGTTCTCTGCCTCTTTATCGGTCTCAATGTCCTGCCTGTTTCATTTTATTCATTGAATTCTTTGTTGAAAGTACATTTTTCTATGTCAACTTGTACCTTCATAATCGCAGACAGCATTGTCTAAGGCTGGCTTTGGAAACAAAAAGATCATAATCAGCCAAGACTGACAAATAAGCCTTACTAGGCAAGTGGGTTATTATTATGAAGATTTTCAACAACAACAAAAAATATTCCATGGGATAGTTCCCCAATACTATAAAATACCAAATCGAAAATACAGACCAATTGGGGAAAATTTAACTTGAATTAATAAAAAGTATGAATTACTGAATAATTTTTAATAAATGACGTTTGATTACTTCCAAGTATATTTGGCCATTAGCAGACTGTTGCCAAGTTGAAGTCCATAATAAGCTGCTTTGTGAAGAGATAAGAATATTTTATAATTTGGAAATCAATGCATTATGAATGAATATTTCCAAAGTGCCTGTTCTCAAACTAGATTAAATTGTCACCTATTTAATGTTTAGTTTTTATCAACTTGCTTTTCAGAATTTTCATAATTTATATAAAGATGAATGATAGACTGACTTTTTTTGAGTCATGGTTTAAGGAAAATTCTGGGGAGTGTAGATCGGGATGGTTTCTCTTACACATCACAAGGTGAAGGGATTTAAACCTGAAAGAAACTTCAAATTCATCTGCTACAATCCTTGAATCTTGCAGATGAAGAAGCTGAAGACAGGAGATCACATTATTTCTATTACATATACCATAGAATTCTTCAGAAGATTAACTGAAGTAATGTATGTCAAGTGCTTGGCAAATTTATAAAATCCTACATTAAGTATCTTATGATTTCTAATCTGAACATTGTTTTAAAGAAGTTTTTATGTTGTCCAGGATATTCTTTGGCTAGCTCTATGGCAATCTTTCACACTTATCATTGGTCAATATTTTAAAAGATTGATAAAGCTTAAAGAAATTAAACGACAAATAGATAATACAATTAACAGTTTAAAAGTACTAATTACCAAAGCTACTTAGTAATGCTTAAAATAGAAAAGTCCATGAAACAGACTAGGCAAGGAAAATCAAAAGTAATTTAACAAAACACTCCAAACATAAATTATGTAGGAAAAAACTTTCTAAATATCCAAACATTTCTGAGGAACCTGAAAGAAATTAGAATTTTATACTGTACAAACCATAAAATAGAAATGGTCAGACTATTAAAATTCATGCTATTTCAAAAAACAAATAGACCTGGTAACTTTTACTATTATGTTTAGGGAGTTAATTCTTAAACAACCACAGTATAGAGATCATTGCAAAGGATAACTTTAAGTACATGAAAATGAAAATGTATGAACGTGAATGCAACTAGGACAAGAAAACATGTAGTCATCTAAGAATATATATGGATACATACTTTATGCTACATAACATAATATGTTAAAATTAATTATTATGGTCTGATATCCAAGCTGTATGGAAAATTAAGAAAAACTATCTCTTCTATAAATGTGGTCAAAGAATAATGATAAATTGTTCTCAAAAGAATAGAAAAATTGAATCTTATGAAACAATGTTCCAAGTTATTAAGAATATGTAATAATGATAAGCACAATAAATCAACTGATCTTTTACCTCATATTTAGCAATTTGGTAAAAAAAAATAAGAATAGCCATTACTATGGGAGTGAAAGAAAAACACACTAAAACATTAGTTAGTTAGTGAATCTGTAAATTGGCCTGTCATTTCTTGAAAACAATTTAAATGTTAAGAGAATTAGTAAATTATTTATACTTTTCACTCAGCTTTTCTATAGTTAAGTAAAAAGGAAAGGCTGCATATTTATATTCATATGCTAGTAAAGAACATACTGCTGCCCATGGAGTAGTGAATAGCTAAATAAGCCACAAATGTAAAACACGATTTCTGTGCTGTAATGCAAAAACTCATTATCAGACATGTGAGCTGATAAAAAGTGAAGAAAAAAATAAACAAGAAAACAATATACACAATAGTAATCATGATTTATATGGAAGCAAGGAAATCGGAACTACATTTTATGTAATAATAATGACCAAACTTGGGCCCAAAGAAGAAATACGACAGGGCATCTCTCACATTTATTCACAGAGGTTTTGAACTATGGGTATGAAACACTGAATAAAAATATCAGATTTTTGATATATTGGTTAGTTTTGCTGATCCTCCCCCAGCTCTTTTTAAATTTTATTATACAAGATTTTGGTTGCTTCCCATTAATTGTTCAAAGCACTGAAAGGTTATGCAAACTGGCAAGGGCATACAAACAAAAAGTGCCAGAGCCAAGATTTAAATCCAGTTCTATTTGAAATTGAGGTTAGCACTCATTCCACTATGACACAGTACTTCTTGACTGAACTCATACTTAGCCCTGTTTATTTGTTTTTTGCCAAGCTGTCAGAGTATGACACAAACCCAGAGGAAGCTTAGGATATGAAGTTTGCTTCTGAAGTCCTGAACGGATCCTTGACAGCAAGAAACCTGGTAACATTGGAGAATTAGTCATTTAGTTAAAAAAAAAAAAAAACCATTTATAAAGCAACTACTGTGTACTTAGCACCATGGAATATAAATGTAGAATCAGTTCTGGCTTAAAGCATAAACATTACATAATATGATCATAAATGTCAGCAGGTTCTGGATTGAGAAGATTCCCAAAGATCGTCTTCTAGAGCAGCCAAACTACAGTATCTTCTCCCAAATGGTGAAGGATGCATAGAGGCTAGGAAAAGGTTTTGTAGTATTAGGAACCCCTATTTTCCTAGACATATAGAAGTTACAGAAAGATGAGTAATCATTTTTTCATACTGTTCTACAATAAGTGACAATTGCTGCCTCCATAAATGCCATTAGGTTTTTGGCAAGGCGATTTCCAAATTCAGTCCTTGGGAAAGGCTCGACTTGGTTTACAAGCTCTAATCAGTTCGAAAAATTCAGCTCTGTATTAGCCCAAATAAGTAGCAGTATCAACCAAACACTGTACAGCAATAAGTAATGTCCAGTTTCATTTTGTATTTGAATCATAGACTTACTCATTATGAGATCAGTTCCTTGATTGTACAGCCAAAAATCACTGGCATTGGAAAGCATTTTGGAAGGACTCTGATGATTTCATTTCTACTGGAGATCAAAGGGGCATTGCTCAGTTAATGAATAAGGCCCAGGATTCTTGGTGCAGTGACACAAACCAGTCACTAATTGTACTGAATAGGATCATACAACCATGGATACAACCAACTTAAGAGACCATCTAATACAACCTCCTCATTTTATGCAAAAGTAAACCAGAATGGTTAACTGACGTCTCCAAGATCATGTAGGATTTAAATACCCAGGTGTAATATTTGAACACAACTATACCAAATTAAAAGCCCAATATTCTTCACCATACCTTATTTTGTTTTCACTATCTTATCTATTCTCTTAAATGATCTGGCAATGAATAATTATTGTATTTGAGGGATAGGGGTTTAAGGGTTATACTAAATTAGTCTTATTTATGCCAGCTTTTGTTCACTTTGGAGGGGGTCTATAAAAAAGTACACATGGTAGAACAAAGAGAAGTCCCATATCCATCAGTTTTACTTTTCTTTTCAGCAAACCTACTATTGCATTGTGAAGGATAAAGACTGATTGTTTTAGTCTACCAAGATAATTGCTATTTTATGATTTATAGTCATATAACAGCACTGAGGGAATACTAGAGTTAAATACTGATTTTTTGTCAATAAATATTTTCAAGCTAACTGCCAGGCATTGTGCTAAAGACTGAGGATACAAAGTTAGGCGAAAAGCAGTTCCTTTTCTTCATGTGGCTGCTGAAGATTGCAAAGGAAGCAGAGAAGTGGATCAGAAGAGGATGAGGGAGGACAAAGGATTAGAGCTGGAAAATGAAGAGGTAGCTGACCTAAACTTGTTCCTTAAAAAGAAATTCTTAAATGGAAATTCCTTAAAGCAAAGTTCCCTTAAATGAGAAGTTCAAAAGTGCTTTCTGTTCTCTTTAATGAGAGGGATGGAGTTCCAGGGACAGAGGGTACTTATAAGGTGTTATTTTCAAGTTTGGAATTGTTCATACAAGATAAAGAGAATCCTGGGCATAATAGAGATGTACAGAGAAATATTACAGGGGGAAATAAAGAGCAAATGTGAATATTTAAGTATAAGATGGATGAAGGTATACATATACAAATGGATACTCTTATCCTCTATTGTAGGACTAATTTGGTTTAGAATATGTAAAAAATAAATAAAATGCATTTTTATTAAGCAATTATCCTATGAAAAGTACTGTTTGTGTGCTTGAGGTAAATTCAGCAAAAAAGGAAAAAAATCAAGAAACTTATATTCATTTTCAAAATACATCCCCAGCTCACAAACTCTAAATGTAGCTCTTTTACATGGAGAGTAGTTCCCCAAAGAGAACTCCCATTCTTGGAAGCGCTACAATGCTGAGTCAATGCATGGAGTGGATGGAGCAAGCTCCTGTTCCATCTCCTGACTTCATAAATTCATTTGTTATGTTGTCCTCATATGGACATGGGCATGTTAAACTTGCAGGAACAGATCCTACACTTGGTCTTCCCTGGAAGAATGAGAAGAGATAAACAACATCCTTCCTACTCTCCCTACCTTTCTTGAACACCCCTTTCCATTCACACCCTATAAAACCTTTGACTAAGTCTCAACTGCCTTCAACTACTTCTTTCACCATAAAAACAGTTTCCAGCCTTGTACATTTACTGAACCAGATCATTGCCTACTGTCCTTTATCAGTTTTTTAGCTCTTTCTTGGGCAAAACACTTTCCTGCCACCCAGAATCCCCTGCCTACCGTTTTGCTCAGCATTGCATAGCTCTACTCCCTTCCTTACACACTTCAAATTTCCCTTCTTTGAGGGCCTCCAAAAGAGAAATCCACATAGCAGGAATTGAGCCAAATTGCCTTCATGGGAAGCCATACGACACAGACATAGTAACTTATTGATGATGAAATATTCCTGGGCAAGTAAAACACATTAAGAACAAGCTACTCCAGCTCCCTTTTCAATAACCCATTTCACATCTAGTCTTTGGCTGGGTGACCTACCAGATTTCCAATCCATAAACACAGATATTGACAGAAAAGACTGAAAGTATCTAAGGCAAGTTTTCATCAAAATCCTCAAGAGCAGCAACTGTGTTTTGCCCCTCATTTAATCAGTAGCATTTAACCCAGACCATGGCCGGCTGGTCAATCAATGTTTCTTGAGTGACTCGAGAGAAGTTGTTTTGTTTAGATGAGGTCTCAAAATTAGGTTATTTGTCAAGAGGTGGACTGGGCTGGGAGGAAGAATTATAGATCTCTACATAGGAGAAAGCTCCAGTTCCCTGTTCCAAAAATCCAATCAATGTTTGCATATGTTTGTGTGTGTGTGTGTGTGTCTGTGTATAGAATAGATATGTGTGTGTATATACACATGCATACATATATAATGGAGAACATAACAGATATTTTACCTTCAATCAATCCTTTTTAAAAAGGTGTACAGATTTACAGGTATTTTTAGCTCCACAGTGTTTCCTTCCATGATTTTTTAAATGAACATATACTCAATAATGATAAAATGTACAGATGGAAAAATATCTTAATGTATGAAATATAATTAATGATCAAGCTACATATTAGGAAATATAAATTGGCAATACCATGTAGGTCATCACACCTATATCAAACATAGAGAAGAATATTGTAGAAGTCAATGAAATGAAAAGGGCTTAAAATGACAATGATGGATGTCACAAATACATATAGCTGCACATATATAATTTACTTGTGATTTTAAAATATAATTTATGAATTTATAATGAAGACAAAAAACATGCATGTGGCCATAAAATAAATTAATAATCCCGTCTCAGTTCTTTACTAAAATTCAATTCATTCCTAATGCCATACATTTCTTTTTGATCATCCAACTTTCTCCATTCTGGTGATGAATCCTGGTTATTTCCATTCCACTAATTACATTAGGAACAATCAATTTGTACATAATTTCCCAATATGTTGGATAAATTTTGAAATTTGATAGCAACAACAACAACAATAAATGAATAATTTCTGTGAAACATTTTAAAATACACAGAAGAGAGAAGACTTTAAATAGAAATATTGAAATGTTTATTACTATTATTTCAAATTTAACAGAGGCTTTAAAAACTGGAATATCAATATAGAATCAAATCAAATCATTTTTCTTCTTTCTATTTTGAAATACTCAAGGTTGTGGGGTTCATAATAAGAAAGAAAATATTTTTTTTTAATTTTACTCACAAGTAAAAAAGGAAACTTGATTAGAAAGATAGAGAACCCTGAGACCTGGGGAACTTCAAAAGATTTCCCACATGAGATGACATTTAAGCACAGGCTTAGAAGGATGCTAAGGATTCTAAGAGGCAAGGATGAACAAAGAATATATTCCAGGAAAGGGAAAGTATCAGAATAAAGTCCATGAAATGAGACATGTAAACTTGAATTAACATCTGGTAGTCTAGTTTGAAAGGAACATTGCTGTGTATATAAGGAAGTACTATGAAATAAGACTAGAATGGCAGGCTATAGCTGTAGTATTAAAAAAAAGTCAACCTGAGAAAACTGAATTTTATATGTCCTACAAAAACCCTGGCAATTTTTGAAAAAGAAAATAACAAGACCTATATGAGGGCACTTTGATACCCAATTTTGGTTTGTATACTTCTAGATATTCAATAAATGTCAGTTTAAAAAGAAAAAAAAAAAAAGAAATGTGCTAGTTCACAAAGGTATTATGGAAACAAAATGTCATAATGTGTGTAAGTCATTTTGAATTCCTTGGAAGAAAAATACTATTTCAATTGGAAATTTTATTTTTACTTTTACATTTAAAAAATGCTCAGCTATATTTATTCTACTGCAAATGAATTGATAGGTTTTCCTGAAAACTCTACAATCTTCATTATTTACCACTGTTGTTATATTAACATTATCTCAAAACAACTACTAATTTTAATTGTTTTTTTTTCCTAGTACATTTTTAAAAATGTAATGTTGCCCAAAACAATAAAAAAATAAAAAATAGTTATCAGAGCTAGAATCACTCACTCCTCTTCCTACATGAATAAAGCAAAAGCAATGGAAGGTAAAAGATAATTCATTTCTCAGGGCAACCACAGAAAAGAAAAAAACAATGAGGAGACTTATTTTGCTGCTCTCAGATAAATATATCAAAACATAGCTTCTTCTGCATTTGGTTATTTGTATAATATAAACAGAAAAAAATTAGGAAGGAAATCACTGAGCACGATATTTAATAAAGGTTCCAGATTCCTACTGAGAGGGTAACGTGACCTATTTCTTGTCTTCCATTTTTGCTTTAAAGAAAAAAAAATTAACATCTACTCCTGAACTCAGAGGAAACCTAAATTTTATTGATTTGTTGATTCCCAAATGTTTTTGAAGTGCCCATTATGTGTAGGACATTGTACAACATATATAGGGAATTATAAAAATAAAAAGATAATGGGATAGAGATGAGTTGTTCACCAATGAGTCAAGCAGTGGGAGGAAGGATAAGCCAACATAATATCAATTTTATGATACTCACGTAGTCAACTGAACCATTTTTACAACATTTCCTTTGCTGGTCAGTGTAAATCTTGGTTTGGTTCCTAGAGGTGATATTCTGTCACACATCACTTGATTTCAACCAAGGTGGAAAATAGAATAAAATAGATCGAAAAATATTGACAACCTTCTGCCAAAGGCTTAAAGAAAGCCTGAAGAATAGTTTCATGGTAAATTATACAGTAGTCAATTTGATTCTCCCATATACTAAGTACAATGAGGTAATGGACTTTATCTCATTTAAACTCTGCATCTCCCCCAGTGTTTAACAGCTCTACACAGAGCTGTTTTTTTTTTTTTTAAATAAAACATTACTGAATTGAATTACTTTTCATTATCACCTTTTGATTCACTCTTTCCTTCTCACAATTAACTCATCATCTTTGTCACTTTGTTCAGTTTTTTCAGTCTACTTTTTCATATATACCACAATTTAGCAACCATGGAAAAGAATTCAAAATTCCCTCATTCCCCAAAGACACATCCAGACTCTCAATTAACCACTTTCACTTAAAAATGTCATTTTCTTTGGAGTTCACACCATCAGAATTTGTAATCTCATCCAGACCCTAGTTTCAGATATTCATTAATCATCAGGGCATTCATCTTTTTCTCAATAAATGCAATGCCCCATGGGGACTTCAACATAAATCTTTATACCACCAAAAATGCCCTTAATTATTATTTCCTTAATCTACTCACTTTCCATGTGTGAATCACTTCTCCAATCCTCAGAGACATGACTACTCCCTTAAGATTACAATTGGTCACATATTCCATGTGTTCGAACTCCAAAATTCATTTATTCAATATCCAAATCTGTAATTATAACATCTTTCCCCATTTCTTATAACCCCTTGTCTTATCCTTATTTCCATCATGATATTTATTCCTCCGTTTGTCAGTATTTCATCAGGCACTGAACTCATGTCCTGGTCTTTCTCTCATATAAATCCATTTCTGAACCTTTTCAACTCTATAATATCTTCCAGACTTGATTCTTTTGGTGTATCACCAGTCTATTTAATGCCTCATCAATGTACTTTACTCCTATTCATGTTAGTAGAGATAAGAGAGCTAATGAGACCACAATGATTGGTCCCACTACAAAATTTTGTTATTTAATTTCACCTGGTACTTTACCACAACTAGGCAAATTTTCTTCTACTCCTTCTTTACTCTAACCTCAGATGAATGAGTGGCCTTTCTCCTTACTAAGGGAAAATTTCTTTCTTTATGCACACTCGATAACATCTTTTCTCCATTATTCTAGCAAATTTTCCTAAATAAAAACTTCAATCTCTCTCTTATCTTCCATGAGTCAACACTACACCTGAATACATTGGGCTATTGGATATAGCAAATAAAATTCAATGCTGTGAATAAGTTCACTTATATTGCAAGCATACTTTCCACAGATATATCTATTAATGAAGAGTCTTTGGTAGGCTCCTAAAGAATATTTGGAAGAGAAGAGGTAATAGGCTATCTACTAAGCTGAAGGTCTATAGAGCCATTATATGCTGACATATTTGTTCTGTGCCTTGTGAAAACTTGACTGTCTACCAGCTCCATCACAAAAAAGTGAATTGTTTCTATTTGAATTGTCTTAGGAATATTCTGAAAATCACCTGCAAGATAAGGTAATAGCTGCTTAGATCCTTTTTTTAAGATGAACTGGCAAGCATTCAAATTCTACTGCGGTGGTGACCATTTTGTCTGAATGCCAAAATTTCATTTCTTAAAAAGGCTATTTTACCAAGAGCTCAAATAAGGGTATTCACATGGTGGTCAGAAGAAAAAAAAATACAAGCACTCTCTCAAGTTTGCTGAAGAACTTTGTGAAATATGGAAGACACTGGCACAAGATCATCCAGCATGTTGTGCTCATCGAGGAAGGCACTAAATTCTGTGGAAGCTGATTTGCAGTACCTTGAAAGAAATATGAGATGCACAGATTTAAAGAAATCTCCCTCCCAAGTCATTATATTGACTACTTGTGCCCAACATGTGTATCTGAACTTGCCTTGGTGTGATGAGACACAACTAGACACACATCAGACTTTGACATCATATGTCCTTCAAACCTGAAGGACAAACAACAATAACAATACTATCTATTTCCCTATTCACAACAAATGTTACTGTCTATCTTATCCTTTAAAAACTTTTATATGAACCAGCCATTCTGAATATGTACAGTTCTTCATCACTATTCCTCTTTGAGACTAAACTCCTTGGGAAATCTACTTATATCTCTCCACTCTTACTCTATTATAAACTCTCTACATGATATCATTCAAATTAAAATGCTCTCTTCAAAATTATCAATAACTACATCATTGTATTTAAGGGACTTTTCTTATTTTTATACTCCTTGATTTCTCTACATTATTTATCATTGTGAATCAACATCTCTTCTTGATCCTCTCACTTTTTTAGGTGTTCATGATACTGTTGTGTCTTGTCTTATCCTCGGACTCTTTATTCTTAGCTCTCTTTTCTATTTCTTTGTTTATGTCATTACCACCTAACTTTGGGAGTTTACAAAAATTCTATCCATGACACCACTATTCTTCTATATAATTTGATGACCTCATTAGCTCCAATGAGTCCAATTATGAACTCTATGTAGACAATTATAACCTCATATACCCTAATCGGTCTGCTGAACATCTCCAATCACCCTTTTAAACTGGAAGTCAATAGGCATCTGTAATTCAATATCCAAATCAATATCAAACTTATTTCTCTTTATGCTGAACCTCTCCCTCTCCTGAATTTTCCAGTATCAACAGCATCACTATCCTCATTGAAAACATACCTAAAACCTTTATATTGCATTATACTTCTCATTTCCACTCATCCCAAATATACAGTAAGCTATTAAATGTCATCTATAATGTCATATTATCTCTAATATGTCTCATTCTCTTTTTCATACAACTACAGTCCTAATTTGATCCTCATCAACTCTCTCATAAATTAATGAAATAGTCATCTAAATAGTTTTCCATCAAGGAATTGGAAATTGCTCACCATTTGGGAAATGGCTAAATAGGTTGTGGTACATCAATGTAATAGAATATTACTGTTCTATAAGAAATAGTGAACAGACTCACTTCAGAAAAACCTGGAAAACTTACATGAACTAATGTTAAATGCAGTGAGTAGAACCAAAGGAACATCATACACAGTAACAAGATTATATGTTGATAAATTGTGGTGGATTTGACTATTTTCTTTTCTAAGTGGCTGAAAGTAGATTTTTAAAAATAATAATAGCTTTTATCTTTCAAAATACATGAAAAGATAGTTTTCAACATTCATCTTTGCAAAACTTTGTATTCCAAATTTTCTCCTTCTCTTCCTTCTACTCCTTCCTTAGCAAGTAATTCAATGTAGGTTAAACATGTGCAATTCTTCTAAACATATTTCCATATTTGTCATGATCAAATCAGATCTAAAGGGGAAAAATATGACTTGGCTGTTTCCAACAATAAGATGATATAAGACAATTCTAATAGACTTGTGATGGAAAGTGCCATCCATATCCAGAGAAAGAACTGTGGAGACTGAATGTGGATCAAAGCATAGTGTTTTCATCTTTTGTTGTTGTTTGTTTTCTAGTTTTTTCTCTTTTGATTTGATTTTTCTTATTCAGCATGATGAATATTGAGTTATGTTTAGAAGAATTACGTATGTTTAACCTACATCTGATTGCTCGCTGTCTTGGGGTAGAGGGAAAAGAGGAAGAAAAGTTTGGATGGAAGGCTTTGCAAGGTGAATCTATTTGGAAAAATAAAATGCTAAATAATTTCCCATTCTTAAGTCACTTATTATTCTATCTCAGTCCCAAGATGATCTTTCTAAATTACAAGTGTGAATATGTCAACTTCTAAGCTCCAATGGTTTCCATTATCTATTGGAGAAAATATAAATTCCTCTATATGACATTTAAAGTCATAATATTGCCCTTTCCTACATTCCCAGACCTTTTACATCCCTTCTATGATCAAGTACATTATAGTTCTTCAAGTTTCTTAAATATGATGCTACATCTCCTTCTTGAGCCTTTGTACCACTGTTATCCATGTCACCATGAGGAAGGCATTCAGTTTCTGTGAGATTTAGACAATTTTCTAAAACTTTAAATTATAGATGGTTTATGATTTGCCTTGACTGAAGGAAATACCACAAACATGATGTGTGGGGAATTGATGAACTCAAAAGCCCTTTTCTTATCATTTTATCACACTGCAGTCACTCAAGGTTGAAAAATTAATGGATTAATGACTGAATTTCTATAACAGAAGTTGTGAAATGCTTATTTAACCTTGACAACAGAATAGTTAGATTTTTGATTTCTTCATTTACTTAAATGCAGAAACTTGATGTAATATATGGAACATAGTAAGGGTTGAACAAGGCTAGGTTTTATCCTAGAAAAATAATGAAGTCAAAATTTTTGTTCTCTATTTATTAGGAGATAGGATAATGTTTGATACTTGGATAAACATTTTTTCAATATATCAGCCTTGAGCTTAAATAAGCTGTTCTCTAAATATCAAGCATTCAGTTTTTAAAATAAAGGTCTTTCTAAAATGTCACCTTAGAGTTCAGTTAAAATCTCAAATGGGTCAGTTTAAATATCAACACAATATCTAGCATTTGACTACATTATTCCATGTGATGTTTTATTTTCTCAACAGTTTGTCATATGTTAACTATAAAGTAAGAAGCAGGATAATAAAGAATTAGCCTTAGAGTAAGGAATACCTGGCTTCAAATGCTGTCTGTGACATAATGGCCAAGTCATTATGAGTCACTTAGTCATTCAGTGTTCCAGGGAAGCCTTTAAAACCACAAATTAAGGGAGACTTACAAATTTATATAGATAGAAAAGGTTTCCTCACTTGTAAGTCCCTAAATAAATATCAAAAGAGTAATGGGGGGAAACTTAGCTTTTATGAATTTAAAACCATTTCTAGACAGAAATTACCTAAGATAAAGCATATTAAGATAACTTTCTATATTTTACATACACAAAGGAATATTATTTCTATTATTTTTTACTGGATGGACTACTTTATTTTCCAAAGTAATTATCCAATAGTTTTTCTCTAAGAGAGTGATCTGATTTGATCAACCAGCAAAAGAAATAAGGAGGAGGCACTAGATTATTCCAACTCAGCCAGAGTGAAACCAAAGGTTGAACTGGATGAGTAAGAAACCTCAGAATCCTTCTCAGAGTTGAAGCAGATGATTTTGCCATTTTGTCAGCATCTTAATGTTTCTGCTCAGATACATAAATATCTTAGTGGCAAAGTCTCTTCTTCATCCATAAAATGGCAATGCACCACAAGCAGTTTGTTAGAAATGCCTGAAGGAAAGTAGGCACATAATGAAGTGAGATGCTGAAATAATAGACCGTGGGTAAATATGGGAGGCAAGAAATTGATGAATCTCCAACTCTAGTTAAAACCTTTGCTGCTGCTTGCTTCTTTATCTTTTCTTATTTTATATTCTGTCAGCATGCAAAATGACAGAAAGGCATCCCAGAAGATTTAACTCATTCAGTAACAGCAGTAATATAATTGAATATTAAAATATACAGAAAGCATCATGTGGAAAATGCCATCCACATCCACAGAAAGGACTGTGGAATCTGAATGCAGATCAAAGCAGACTATTTTCATTTTTTGTTGCTTTTAATTTTCTCGTGGTTTTCCATTTTTGTTGATTCTTCTTTCACAACTTGAATAATGTGGAAATACGTTTCATATGACTGTATAGAGAGGCAGAGCCAAGACTGTGGAAGAAAGGCAAGAACTCACCTGAGCTCTCCCCCCACCAAAAAACCAAATACTTTTAGATAAAGACTATAAACAAAATTTAGAGAGCACTGGAATAATGGCGTGAAGAAGTTTCCAGCACAAGACAACTTAGAAGGTCACAGAAAGGGTCTGTCACACCAACAAGAGAGTGGACCACAGTCCAGCACAGAGCTTTGTCAGCACAATCCCAGCCCCAGAAAACCAGGAACAAGCATGATTAGCCATTGAATTATTATTTATTTTGTATATATTAGCAGCAATATTGTATTAAGAGTAACTGTGAATGACAACTATTTTCAGAAATACAGACTGAAGACAATCACAAAGAACTGATGAAAAAATGCTCTTCATTTGCCTCCAGAGATTTTTTTATTGTTGTCTAAATACAGACTGATGCACAAAATTTTTCACTTTCTTCCCTTCCTTCCTTTTTTCTTTTTGGAGGTGGGGCTGTTCAAATATAAAAGCATATCTTGCATTGCTGCATATGTATAATCTACATAATACTGTTTGCCATCTCAGAAAGAGGAGAATAGAAAAAAGAAGACATAGAATTGGAAGTCAATTTTTTCAACTAATGTTTAAAATTGTTTTTTCATTTAATTGGGAGAAAATAAAATATTATTAAAAATAAAAAGGCCTAAAATAGAACTAGCCAACTGGAAACTAAAGACTTCATTATACACAAAGAAGCAATATCACAGTCAAAGGAATGAAACAAAAGTAAAATTTAAAAAAAAATGAAACAAACAAAAAAAGAAAACCTAACCTGGAAAATAGATTAAAAGTACAATTTAAAGGCAAGGACTTTAGGACACTTGAAAGCTGTGAAAAGAAGAAGATCCTAGCCATCAGATTTGAAGAAATTATCCCCAGTTTAAATTTGGAGGGCAAAATAGAAGTCAGAAGTATCAACTGGTCACTTCTTCAAAAAGATTCCAAAATGAAAATTTCCAGAAATTTTATAGCCAAATCCAGAGCTCCTAGATCAAGAAGAAAATATTTCAAGTAACCAGAAAGTATATTAAAAAAAAAAACCTCAAGTATCATGGAGCCACAGTCAAGATTACACAAAATTTATCAACTTTTATTTTAAAGAAGCAGAGAGCTTGGGATACAATATTGCTAACTCAAAAGAGCAATACAATCAAGAATAATTTATCCAGCAAAATTGAGTTTAATCCTTCAGGTGAAAAATGGATATCTAATGAAATAGACAACTTTCAAGCATTCCTGATAAAAAGAACAAAGCTAAATAGAATATATGACATTTAAATATAAGTCTCAATAGAAGCATAAAAGGGTAACCATGAAAGAGAAATCTTCACGGACTCAATAAGATTAAATTGTTTCCATTCCTTTATGGGAATGTAATGCCTAAGAACTTTATAATTACTAGGGCTATTAAAAGGAATTTATGTAGAGTACATGAGGCTGAGTTTATGATGTTAGAATAATCATCAAAAAATGAAGCTGTGAGAAAGATAGCCATACTGGACTAGAGGTGGAATGGGGGGAATTTTGTGATATAAAAGAAACATGAAAGGAAGAGTTTTTTAGAAGGAAATTAGGAAGGTGATAGATAGTGCTTGAACCTCATTCTCATCAGCATTGGTTCAAATGGGAGAAAATATGTGTGGGTGTATAATGTTGTGTATAGAAGTCTATCTTACACAATAGGGCAATAGGAACACAAGGAGAAAAGAAAGTGGGGATTGACAAAAAGGGTAGATTAAAGAATGCAGTACCTAGGAGCAAAATAGACCTTTGAGAAGAAAAAGGATAGAGAAGGAAATATAATAGCTAATTATCATAAATGTAGATGGGATGAACTCACTCATACAACTAAGCACTATTAGAAATGATAAGAAACCAAAATTTGAGAAAGACACATAGAAATTGTAATAACTGTATGTATACAAGTAAATACATAATTGTATTATAATGCTTGTCTTCTCAGTGGGTTGGACAGGGTGTGAGAGGGAGAAAGATAATTTGAAACTTGAATTTTAGAAAGAAAATACTATTAAAATGCATATCATTAGTGGCACCAATCCAGATTATGATTTCTCCACATCTTGAAAGACAACTTTTGAGAGTATATAAGACTGATGCTTTATGATACACAATTTTCAATACTAGATATATTTGTGCAAGGAGTTCAATTACTAAATAAATACATAAAGATTTCATAGATACAAAGTTTTCATAACAACACTTATTTTGTGGCAGTAATAAATGGGGGGGGGATATATCCATCAATTGAGGATAAAATTATGAGAATAAAAAGGAATTTTGATCATCATGTAAAAAAATAAACTTCTGGGAGAAGAATAAACTTCTGGAAAGAATTATATGAGAAGCCACAGAGGAAGTTAAAAATGACAAGGAAAACAATATATACAATAAATATAAATTCTGTTAACTTTTAGATGGCAAAGTTTTAAAATGGTTGATGACAGTAGTTATATCCACTTCTAATACCTTTTATTTTCCAGATTTTACCTCCATGGGTTTCAGAATCAATCTTTACATGACAGGGATATTTATCTCTTTGCCAAACTGGTCTCATATTTCTAGATGAATTCCAAGTTAGCAATACCTTGTTGAAAATAGAGTACAATACTTCACATGTAGCTGCAATACCAATATAGGCCTCAAACTTCAGAAGAAAAAAAAAAAAAAAACTGTTTAGATTCAGGCTAAAATCTCATTCTTGTAATCCCCATCAGGAGCTTGGAGCTTTCAGCTCACATAAAAAGGAATATATTCCAGATGGAATGTTTCTAGTGTTTCCATTCAGGGAATTACAAAAGCAGAGACTCATGGACGTCAATGCTATTTCCCCTTGAATACAGGAGCGCTGTAGTTATGCAAAGAAGAATAAACCCCTAGATATTTTAAAGTATTCCAATGGCATTAAGTGCCGGGTGCTTTTATATATTTATTTGTATTGGTAAGTTTTATTCTTTTATTCCCTCCTCCTTCAATTCTTGTCTATGCTTTTAAAAACACACAACACCCTTAATTTCTCAAGATTGCATTATGCTAACCCACAATTATAAGTGATATAAGAGAACAAGAGGAAAGTAAAGACCATGGATCCTTCCAACACCCATTCAAGCATAATGCCCAATTTTCCCCAATTATTACCATTTGCTTTCTGTACAGAACATCCTGTAACATTTGCCAAGAACCTTTTAGAATCAGAATCTAAGCAGAAATGTGAACCTTACTGATTTTTGGCTGGTAGAGATAGCGTCTTCTGTAGCAACTTATAAAGTTGGCTTGCCCCATTGGAATGTCGTTTCCGGAATGAAGGTGAATGAATCACTTCTATGGGCTAAGTGTCTTTCTCTGTATATCACACTGCATTATTAATGGCTGATTCAATTTTGGCTAGCTGGAATTAGGGTTCCTTCCAGGGTAAGTAAGGTTGATTCAAGAGACTGTCTTGAGAATTCATTTATTATCACTCTTTTCTACTAAATGTGTATGAAACATTTCACTTTTTTATTGCTTGAATCAAATACACCTATGCCTTAGAAGTGAATTTCTGGAAAGTATTTGCAAAAGATGCTTCATCTAAATGGCAGAGCCTGCTATTAAGCAATCCCTATTAGGCTTGGCACAAACTCAATTGCTAATATATAGTTGTTAGTCTTTGGTCCATGAAAGTCTGCAGGAGCATAATATTTATTTTTCTGACTCTCTCAAATTCAGTGGAAAATTAACTTTGCATTCTTACAGTGAAATAAGTGTTTTTGAATATTTACTGTAATAGCAGTTCTCAATTTTGGATAAGACTTCATGATTTACAGAATTCCTTACCCTACTTTAATACTAACTTCTGTATATATATATATAGTACATTAATCTTCACAAACTATTTTTAGTATACTGTCTTCTAAGGTAAGGTAAGATTGGTATTACCACCATTTCAAACATAGAAAACTGAGGCTCAGGGTGTTGAAACCATATGTCCATTGCCAGATGAGCAATTTCTATCAAACATTTAAAGAACAATTAATTTCAATGCCATATAAACTAAACAGGAAGATAGACAAAAATGAAATTCTATCTTAGTCCTTTTATGATACAAATATGGTACGGACACTTAAACAAAGTGGGAAATAAAACTGTAGAACACTCTTTCTAGTGAATATTGTTGCCAATTTTTAAATAAAATACTAGCAAAGAAATTACAGCCATTTTGTCACCACTATGAATCAGTGGGATTTTTACCAGGAAAGGAGGACTGGTTCGATATCAGACAAATTATTGCCATAATTGATCACATCAATAACAAAACTAACAGAAATCATATGATTATCTCAAGAGAAAAAAATTTAACAAAATACAACACCCATTTCTACCATGGATTTTCCTTAAAGTGATAAGCAATATCTATCTGAAAATATCAACATGCATTATATGTACTGATACAAGCTAGAAACATTCTCAATAAAAATCAGGGGTAGAACACATATGCTAGTTATAACCACTTTTATTCAGTATTGCTCTGGAAATATTAACCTTAGCAATAAAAGAGAAAGAAATTAAAGCAATTAGAGTAGGAAATGAGGCAAGCAAACTATCATTCTTTTCAGATATATGGTGGCATACTTAGAGAATTCTGGAGAACCTATTTCAAAAAAATCAACAGCTTTAGCGAAATTGCAGGATATAAAAGAAATCTCAGCAATAGTAACATTTCTATAAATCATCAATAAATTCCAGTAAAAAAGAGATAGAAAAATTACATTTAAAATAACTATAGACAATATAAAACCAAGACAAACCCAGGAACTATATGAACATAATAACAAAACAACTTTAAGATAAATCAGATCTAAACAATTGGGAAAATATCAATTTCTTCTGAATAAGCTGAGCTAATATTTAAAAAATGATAATTCTGCCTAAATTGGTCTACTTATTTATTGTCATACCATTCAAACTGCCAAAAATTATTTTGTGGAACTAAAAAAAATAACAACAAAATTAATCTGAAAGGATAAAGGTCAAGAATATCAAGAATATAATTTATTCTTGATTTTTTTTGGAAGTATTGGGAGGGGGGATTGCAAAGGAAGGTGCCCTAGCCATAATTCACCTAAAACAGTATTTTAAAGCACAGTCATCAAAACCATTTGCAGAGTAGTCAATAGATGGAATAGATTAAATACACAAGACACAATAGGCAATGATCTAGATAAACCTGGGGACTCGAGCTTCTGGAATAAAAATTCACTATTTGGAAAAAATGCTAAGAAAACTGGAGAAACTAGGCATATACCAACATTTATAACCCTATATAAAGATAAGATCAAAATAGGTTCATAATTTACACATAAATAATGGGATTTTAAGTAAATAGTTTATCAGTTACATCTTTACAGAATGAAGGACTTTATGATCAAACAAAAAGCAGAAAAGATTAGGAAATGCAAAATTAATAATTTTGAATACATTGAATTAAAAATGTATTCAAGACTAGAAGGGAAGTGGAAAGCTAGGGAACAATTTTATAATCAGTCTTTCTAATAAAAGGCCTCATTTCTAAAATATATAGAGAATGGAGTCAACTTTATAAACATTAAAATCATTTCCTAATTAATAAATGGTCAAAGGATATGAAAAGTAAATATTTAGATGAAGGAATTAAAGCCATCTAGAGGCATATGAAAAAATGTTCTAAATCACTTGATTTGAGAAATGCAAATTAAAACAACACTGAGATACTACCTCATACCTAGACTAAGTAAAGTGAAAGGAAAAGATAATCTTAGAGGATGTAGGATAAAAAAAAGCCTGGTTATCAGGGTGTGTTAATCCAGCCATTTTAAAGGGCAATTTGGAACTCTGGCCAAAGGAGAGATCATAAAAAACGGAAAAGGACCAACATGTGCACAAATGTTTCAGCCACTCTTTTTTGTGGTGGCAAGGAATTGGAAATTAAGTAGATATCCATCAATTGATAAACTGCTGATTAAGTTGTGATATTTGAATGTCATGAATTATTTTTTTCTATAAGAAATGATGAGCAGGTTGATTTCAGAAAAGCTTGGGAAAGTTTAACATCAACTGATGCTAAGCAAATTGAGCAATAGAAGAACATTGTACATAGTAAAGGCAAGATTGTGTGCTGATCAACTATGGTAGATTTAGCTCCTCTCATCAACAGAGTGATCCATGATAATTCCAATAGAATTGTCATGTAAAATGCTACTTGCATCCAAAGTAACAATCATAGAGAATATAATACGGATCAAAACATTGTATTTTCACCTTTTTGTTTTGTTTTTATTTCTCAAGATTTTGCTCTGTTCTGATTTTTCTTTCCAAAAATGACTAAAACAGAAATGTATAAAGTGATTATACATGTATAATCTATAATAGATTGCTTGCTATTTTGGGAAGGGCAGATGCAAAGGAGGGAGAGAAAAAAAAAAAAACTAGAACTCAAAATGTTACAAACATAAATGTTGAAAACTATCCTTATATGTAATTGAAAAAATAAAATACTACTAAATTAATTTTTAAAATCCTCCAGTACCACCTTTTCATTCATTTGATGAGAAAACTTTGTCTCAGAAAAAATCAATAGCTTATGTGAGATCACATAGTAAATGACTGACATAGAGAGATCAGACTCTAATTCAATTCAACCAGTATTGTGTGCCTTGCACTCTTTTAGGTGCTAGAGATAGAAAGACAAAAATAAAAATGTTTTCCCTAGAGTTTACATTGTACTGAAAGGAAACAATATGAACAAAGAACATTAAATAAAAGATACATGCTATGCAATTTTTTGAGGGAGAAAGCAAGTAAGTGGAATTAATAGAATAAGCTTGATGTTAGAAATGATATTTGTGCTAAGCTTTCAGGGAAGATGGGATTCTGTGAGGAAAGAGAGAGAGTTCCAATTCCAATTCAAAAATAGGCCAAGAATGATTAGGATAGAGAATGTATGAAAGAAAGGAATATGCAAGGAGCCTGGAAAGATAGCTGAAGCCAGATTGCATAGGGCTATAAAAGTCAAGCAGAGAAATTTATATTTTAGCCTAGAGCCTAGAGAGAGCCACTGAAGTTTATCCAGAAGGGAAATGACATAGTCACAGTTGCCCTTAAAGCAGATCCTTTTTGGCAGCTACATGAAGTGTATATTGGAGAGGGGAAAGACGAGTCAAGGAGGACAATCTTGAGGTTATTGCAGTATTTCCAGAAAGAGGGGGTGAAGGCCTAAAAAAGGATGATTGCTGTGTGTTGAGAGAAGGGATCAATGTGAAATATATTGTAGGAGAAAAAAACCTGGCAGCTAAATACACATAAAGGGAGTAAGAAAGTGGGAAGACTCAAGCAAGGGTAACTCTGCCATTGAATGGATGAAAAATATAGTGGTACCCTCAACAGCAACAATAAAAAAGAAAATAATAGTAACGGAAAAAATATCTGAGAGTGGTAAAGGAGGGAACACGGGTCTACTAATTTATTGTGTTTTGCCATGATTGATTCATCCATACATGAATCTCATAAATGACTTTTTTTTTTAAAAGAGCTGTCTTGCCCTAGAGCTTTATTAATATGCATCTACTTAAACTGGCCTTTCCCTTCCCCCTCATTAGTCTTTATGACTAATTTCTTCACTATCTGCAGAGCCAGTACTTTCAAATTATACTATTAAAATGACAAAACATTTCAAATTACCTTCTAAAATTAAACATGTATTATTTCATAGAAATGATATTATGGGAAAAGGTGACTTGGGTCAGAGGCCAAAGAAAGGACACTACATGCTATTAAATATTTAACAGCTGGCTTCCTTGGGGGGAAATAGGCTCAACACACTTTTTAAGTTTAATCTGCCTTATTAACATTTTCTCTCCCTTTCTTAAGGGTAGACAATTCTACAAAACAATAAACTCAGCCCTGATTTGTAGCATTTCCAATTACCAAGGAGTAAATACTTGCACTGAAAATTTAACAATCAGCATAAAATAGAGTATAAGTAGCCTCTAGCACACCACTATAGTAAGATTTACAGAATCTTGTTTACAGAACTGAGAAAAAAAGAAATAAAAAAAATATATAAATATATAATATTATTTATATATATATTGAATAAAGAAAAATTTAATTGCATAAAGCACTAAATCTGGGTCAGAAAAATCTGAGTCTAAAATCTTGTCTCATACACTTCATGACTGCAAACAAGTCATATAACCTCAGTATTCCGTAGTTTCTTCATCTGTTAAATCTTCATAATAATAACACCTATTTCCCAGGGTTCTTGTAAGAAAATGAGATATTTCTAAGCTTTTCCAGAAACTTTTAAGTCCTATATAAATGCGACTATAATTTTCTAATTATTATAGGAAAAACATGAGGATTTTAGACTGAAATGCTGAAAATAATGAACTTAGAGTAAAACGTTTTTCAGTGTATCTAAAGAGTAGGCATTATTATTACAATTGCCCTTAGTTTTTTGAGAAGAACTACTTTTAAGGTGAAAATGAGTGACAATGAATTCTCTCACCTAATTGATAATATATGACTCCAAGTAATTTTTTATTACTATTTTTGTTGGGCTTGCCAACAAAAAGGAAATGAAGGAACATACAAGAACAGCATAGGTTCTTAGGACAGCATAGTCTATGGGACTGGAAAGAATTGGAGCATGAACAAAATTTGACTTCAATTCTCTGGCTTTTTTTTTTTTGTTACATCTATTTCCTTATGCAATACACAAATACAATGCTCTAAGAACTTCTCCACCTTTTCTTCCATCCAAACTTTCCCTCAATAAAGGATCAATTGATTGATCCTGAGATATAGACCTTTATTATTATGTGCCAGTGCTATGAGAAAAGCATTCAACTATATATTAAAGTATGTAAAAACAGACTTCTTTTGCTTCACTATGGTTCTTTCCCACAAAAATAGAATGAATTCTTTTGAGTAAAGTTGAAAATTATTATTGTTACTCCCTAAAGTATCTTTGCATTTTAACAGGTGACAGACTCTAAAGTAAAATTAGTCTTAAACAATGTCATTTTAAAACCTATGAGTATTAGAAATCATCTCTTTTGATCCTCTCATTTAAGAGATGCAGAAATTAACCTGGTCGAAGTTCATTAATTTGAATGATATTTTTTTAAAAAATTTATGCAGTTGGAGAACAGGAGAACTTAAAATTTAAAATCTATAGTATATAGATTATTTGTCTATCCAGCAAAATTATAATGACAATATAATGCATCATACTATGTGGCAGATTGTATTCAGGAAATGAGCCATCCATTCAATAAGCATCTAATATATGCAAGGCAATAAACAGGGTTTATGAATCATTTTCATACAACCAAAAATTATATTTTCCTGAAATTCTTGAATCTGTGGAGTTGTTTAATTAAATTAAAATTATTATGCTAATTTACTACTAAAGCTTTATTTTATTAAATTTATTAATTGATTTTATTAAGTTAATAATTTAATACATTGTGTTATTAAATTATTAAGATTATTTAATTTTATTGCAAAAAGGAAAACAAGTAGCCAAAAACCTTTCTCTAAGAGACAGTTATTGAGGATAAAAACAAAACTAAGCATTTTTTTATTGAAATGCAGATATTCCAAATTCAACCAATACTGTAGATATCAAATATCTCCATTGTAGAATTGACAACCTCACTGATGAACACATGCATAAAGTGGCACCCTTCCATATCTTTTATAAGATAATAATAAATTAACTTAATAAAATCATTATTTGTAGTGCTCACCATCATAGAATATTGCCTACTTAGAATATGTATTCTGTACATATCAAATAATTGATTAATCAATTAATTGTTCTTTCTTTTCTCTTCCATTCTTGATGTTGAGGTAGTGCGTAATTCAATCAATCAAGAAAGTGTGTACTAAGTGCCAAGCATTGTTCAAAGGAACAAGACGATTGTTATTCCTGAAATATGTACAGTCCCAATGTGGGAACACTCATGCAGAAGCAGACTATATATATATGACAAATAGGAAACCATCACTACTGAGAAGGCATTAGAGTGAAGAAGAAATAGGACTGTATTTCTGTAGAATGAGAGATTTCAAAGAAGCCTGGGGATCCAGGAGGTAGTGATGAGGAAGAAGAGAAATGTTCTAAAGACCAGAAGAGAGGCAAATGTGGCTCAATAGAGAGCTATAGTCCAATTTCTAGAGAAAAACAAAATACAGTATTTTGATCCTATATACTCACTTCAAAACCAATACCTACAAAACAGAGACCTGGAGTTCTTGAAGCAAAATTTCATTAAAAGGAGTCAAGTGAATAATTTTAAATTTAAAGTCTCCTTTTCCACATAAAATATAACACTAAAAGATGCACCATTTTTTTTACAGAACAAATTTCTAATCAACAGAATTTTTCTTATATTCTGCTACTGATATATTTGCTTCCTTAGGAGCCTCTAAAGCTCCTGCAGGTGCACAACGTAAAACTGTGTATTTCTTACAATGAATGCCTCATCTGTTTTTAAGAAGCTTGTTGCTGATTGACAGCACATTGCTGAGAGTCATTTTCAAATGCAGTACTACTCAGTCCAACAGACTATTTATAGTCACATAGGCTACAAGTGCTTATGTTTAAAATGCAAAGGTAAAAGCGTTTAATGTGCTTTGCAATAATTTTCTCTTTATATAGCTTTGAAAAGGAAATACAATCTCTCCCTTTGAGTTTATTCAGGACCCTTATGGATCAAAATCAGTAATGTTTAAACATTTCTGAAAGAATTTTAAATATAACTCTTCAATGTTTCAATATTTCAAATAGCTTAGATTTTTGTCAATATGAATATTGTCATTCAGAGTTGTTTTGATCTCAGAATTTATATCTTTGAAGTTATTCTTGTAAAGAGCACTTCCCAATTTAGTTGGAATTGTCACCTGAAAATAGACAGAGAGTCTATTGCCAGGCTCAAATTGAAGCATATAAAGATGGTGGGTAAGGCTATCAGAATCTGAGGTCAGCAGAATATAATCTTTAAGAATTCACGGTTTCCTCCTCAATATGATGAAGTACAAAGTTAGGAATATAATAATAATTTTTCAACATTTTAGTTGCTTTATTTGTCCCCACAAAAATTCCTATTACTCCTCATCCCAAGGTCATTGAACTCCCCCTTATAATAATAGAATCAATGATTTTTAAATTATAATTAAGGAAAAACATCTGATAAAGTGATCCTGACAACACATACAACTTTTTGATATAGAAGAAAGTAGTAATATTTGCATCTATTGTGAGGAGATAAGTATGCTTCCTTATCCATTTTTTGCTATCATAAGTTATTGTTGAGTTACTCTAAGTTGATATTCCTTTTAGAGATGTTTTCATTTAAATGGACTTAAAATGTACATGGTTATATGTATACATGTGTACATAATTATAGAGTGTTTATTTTATATTCATTCATATAAATCTTTCAATCTTGTTCTAAAATCTTCATATTTGTCATTTACAATGCCATTCTATTTATTTGTATGAGGTTTTGTTTTTACCATTAACCAACTGATGACCACCCTCTTTAATTCTTGTTTTTTCTCCCACAAAAATTACTGATTGTATTATGTTGCTGTGAATGATGGACAAATAAATCTTAGTCAATAGATCGATAGACAATTTTTCCTTTTCATTTCCTAGAGGTAAAATACAATAAAGGGATTTCTGGGCAAAAAGGTTTAGTGGTGAAAACAATTGTTATATTTCTTGTGTAATTCTAAATTAAGATTCAGAATTCTAGAATGTATGAATCAATTCAGAATTTTGATAATCTATTAGAATTTCTGTTTTCTCACAATTCCATTAAATATTTGCTCCTCTTTTTGGTCAACTTTGCCCATTTGCAATGTGAGGTAAACAACTAAACTAATTTCTATTGTGTATGTGTGTTTTATCTCTGTTCTAATTATAAGAAATATTTTTAAAACTGTTTATTAGTAAAGAAATAATCCTATTACGCATTTAATATGTTCCTATGCTCAGAGCTGTGTTCTCATCATTCTCATCTACCTTAAAGAGTCATGAGTATGGGCCTTTGTAACTGAAAGAATTATTGCATGCTTCTTAAACTGGAAGGAAGTTGGCAAGCACAGAGAAATAAATAATAAAAGCACTTTAATGGATGCTTAGTGGGGGGAAATTAGTGCGCCAATTTCTGGGATGCCTATGTATCATGAAAGAAGGTTTCTAGTTCTTTGACCTATTTTCCAAATAAAGCAAATAAAGACAATGCATGTGTTTCCTATACTCAGTCCTTGTTTATGTGCTTTACTCAAAATGGGGGATTAAAAAAGAGGGTCAGAATCTAAACTATCTATTAGTAGGAGTGAAACCAGGAGAAAATTTCCTCTCTGGCTAGAGAATTGGGTAGCTCCATCCTACAGTGAGTAGGGAAAGATACTTGAATTCACATCCTACCTTAGCTGCTTAATCACTGTGTGATAATGCCTTAGACTGTCAATCTAAGCCTCCTCATCTATAAAACGGGAATAAGAAGAGCATTTAGTTGACAAAGTTTGTATTGAGTACCAAGTGAAATAATATATGTAAAGTGCTATTTAAATATTAGTTATTATAAGAATGTGTGATGATCAGCTATGAAAGACTTGGTTCTTCTAAGTAGTTCAGTGATCCAAGGTATGGCATTGGATAGAAAATGACATCTACATTGAGAAGAAGAACTATGGAGATTGAATATAAATCAATATGTGCTATATTTACTTCTTATTTATGTTTTTCTTTCTCTCCCATGGTTTTTCCTTTTTGCTCTAATTTTTTCTCCTAACATAATCCATTAAGCAATGTGTCTTAAATAAATAAATAAGGGAAAATTAGCAATTATAATAACTAGCTTCTAAAAAATGGAGAAGACGTAAATGACCTTACCAATAGTGTTTGCTAAATAATTCAGGACTGCCTTGTCCCCCACCAAAACTGCTAATGGAGTCGCCCATAGGAAGATAGAGAATTGTCTACTACTCAGCCAAATTATGCCAGAAAAAAACTTGATTTTCCAGCTTTTCTCAACATTTGGGTAAAGTGTATGGATATAGAGTATGATAAATAGTAGTAGAAAGATAGGTTATAAGCCTTTGCTTTGGACATGAAGCCCATCCTGGGAAGAAATTTCACAGTCTAATCTGCAGTTAAATATCTCTTCCAACAGTTTCTTCAGTCATTCACTCTCACTTTCTCCGGTTGATCTCTTCTGAAACACTCATGGAAGTTCCTGACTCTCTCTTTCTGTGTCCCCATTTTTCTGAATCCAAATGCATATTCCAAATATGCATTTGGTACCTGCCATTAACTTAATTAAGCATGTCAGTAACTGCTATAGTTATAGCACAGAGCACTTTTCGGTTATTTTAAGGCCACATGTTCTAGTTCTGGGGCTGATTCCTGATGCTCCTTAACACTCAACTTGGATTACAGTCATTTGAGGTAGGAAGGATATCTGCCTTGGCAGAGGACAATAACTACCTTTGTCTAGTGGCACACGATGCACATACTCTCAATGACACTCTTGTGAGGTCCCATTAAAAGGTCAGATTAAATTGGCTTTAATCTTATTATACCTAGCAAGAAAATGGACATTACAAAGAAGCAGAATTCCTTTTCTCCTGGAATACTCTGACACAAAGGTCTGGGTAGTAAAATCCAAGGTTCCAGATTTTTTCTCTAGCACTGTATTTTATATAATGTTCTGGAGTCCATGAGACTTTCTGTTCTCCTCTTATGAGAATTTACTGATACTTTGCCAGGGTTGCTATTGATGATTCCCAAGTTCTGGTTATAACTGATATTCCTGAAACCACATATGACTTATAAAGTCTGTGTTGCTGAAGGTACCACCTAGGGCTGTCTTTGGACTCCAGCATTTTAATCCCCTTCTGCTCTTCCTCTTTGAAATCAGTAAGTGTATGTGTAATCAAAGAACAAATATGAGCTCTCAATGAAATTAGTGGCTGGTAAATTTAGAGCTCAACCCTGATATAAGACTTCATGCAACGATGAGTTTTCATCTTTCTCTGCATGCTGTGGAGCTGAACTAAATGGAAAGTACAAAGGTTTTCAAAGGCAGCTTCACATCCAGACAAACACTAAGAAGCCATAGGGGAAAGAAAGAAGCCCAAAGCTGTATAATCAGTTCTCTTCCCCTGATTTTATGCATTGTTCCAACTAGATTATGTGACTAGATGATTTCATGACAGATGTCAATTGAAACATTAGGAAGCAGAGTGGTACAGAGCACTGAATTTGTATGAGAGGACTTAGATTTCAACCTAGACCGTCATTTTCACATTTATATTCTCAATCCTCTCAAAACCTCTGAGATTCAGTTTCCCCATCTGTAAAATTAGGAGTTTGAACTAGATTGCATCTAAGACTTTTAGCTCTGGATTTACAAGCATGTAGTATCTGGTCTATTTTCATATGTAGGTATTTTTAGTATATGAAAAATCAATAAAATAGTAGTTGTCAGAAAGCAAGGAGAAATCAAATCAGTCAAATCAATTATTTATTTATTGAGTATCTACTGTTTATAGGGCACTGTCTGAGTCACAATGAAGGATATAAAGAAGAAAAAACAACGCTTTCCATCAAGGAGCAAACTATAAGTGAATGAAAAGATAAATGAACAATAAATTTAAAATGATATATTGTATGATGCTAATGTAGTAGGATAAATGTCAAAAATATGAATTCTGAAGAAAGATGAATCTCTGTGAACTAAACTGATCAGTACCCACAATGCATTTTGTAGCTTGCTTAAAAGTTTATTATTATATATTATTTTCTATTAAGATGTGCTTATTGTGCATTCTATACCTATAATAGACTATATGCTCAATGAGAACAAGGATCAGAGCTAGAACAAGCATTTCTGGCACTTATAACAAACCTTGTACAACAAACTGGGACAAAGAGCAAAGGCGTTTGAATAATAGCCTCCATGATGATGATTTGTCAATAAAGGGCAACCATTTCACTGATCATGTAAGGGAGTAGGACTTTGGGAGGTAGAGTCCACCTAGTGTGTTATATCTGGGGGTGAAATCACCTACTTTAACTAATTGTTCTCTATAAGTAGGTGCCTAATTCAGTCTGCATATTTTCCTACTTTAACTAATTGTTCTCTATAAGTAGGTGCCTAATTCAGTCTCCATATTTTCCTACTTTAACTAATTGTTCTCTATAAGTAGGTGCCTAATTCAGTCTCCATATTACTGAGGAGCATAATTGCTATTCCCTACTCATTTTGGTATCCTGGAGCAAAGTACTAGACTTGCCACCTATTTTATAACCTAGGAAGAAGAAAGTGTGTCTTACTGAAAAATAGTATCTCTCTTGAGTGCTTAATACTTTTTTCTGAATAGATTAAGCACTTAATAACATTTTGTTAAAATTAAGTCTTCTTGAAAGAAAAGACTTTTGAAATGGTCCTTCCAAAATAAGTAGAATTTGGCTAAAGAGAAAGGAATTGAATAGGCATCCCAGGTGAAAGAAAAGACAAGAATAAATCAAAAACACTTATCCAGAAGCAATCATTATCACCCTATTGTCTATAATGTGGACCAAGTGCCCTTCAGATCTATTTTTGAGGTCATACATCAGACATAAAGACTACAGTTCTATCCTTTGTCTCCCACATCCTCAGTAACTATTGCCTAATCTAGAATTGTAATGTGAATTTTGATCACATTCCAACTTTGGATCCATTTCACTCCTTGGTTTTTAGACCTAATGCCAAACCTTTTCCCATACCCTGGATGACTTTGATTTCCTTTCAGCTCTGTTCCAGCCCCTTCTTTGTGTCTGTGATTACAAAGGAAGTGAATGGAAGGACCATTTCCATCAATGGAAACGGTCTCTCCAAAATGTCTGCCATCAGAGCAGGTTCATTCCCTCAGCAGCTCCTGTAGTGAAGGGGCAATTTCCTTCTCCCTTGTCCCCACATAGGGGTGAATCTCGTGACCTCATCCTTAATAGATCAGGCCATTAACAAGGTTGTATATTTGAGGTGAAAGAAGAGTTGATGAGCTGTTCTAAAGCAGGAGGCTATAGTAGAAATAACAGGCTAAAGGTTATATGTATTATACAAAGTAAATG
This sequence comes from Antechinus flavipes, assembly GCF_016432865.1. Lineage (NCBI taxonomy): Eukaryota > Metazoa > Chordata > Mammalia > Dasyuromorphia > Dasyuridae > Antechinus > Antechinus flavipes. The sequence continues at coordinate 34,643,524 of NC_067403.1, forward strand.
AACAAACTGACAAGCACATAATAATACATGTGTACGCTTGGCTTGTGTAGGACACACACATCCATAAACACCTTCATTAGCTCTAAAACCCTTCATGGGGCTACTCAGAAAAGCTTCACTTAGATCTCTCTTTGCTGACTCTGGGTGATGGCCTTGATTTTAGAGTAATTTAATTGTAGATATAGGATTCCTATGAGCTCAGAGGGTCAGGTCTCTGGTGTACTTAGCAGAATACTGGTAGGGGCTCAGGAGAGATATAATTGCACTTGCTAGCTATGCTAATACAGGTCAGGTAGATGACCTGCCTACCGAGATGAGGAGAGTGGGAGTAGGATATGCTGAATAAGGCTGGGTGGGAGCAGAAAAAATCAGCAGAAACTGATGATTGTTCAGTTCTCTTGCTGCTGTGTTCAGCACAGAGGCAACTGGCAACCTAGCCAGTGGTGGGGAACAGGGATATCGGTACTGTCAGATGTTGTCATCTTTATTACCATCTCTGGGAATTTCTTTGGGTATCTCTGTGATGGTGAGGGCAAATTGTCTCAAAGGTGTCATGGTTGCCACAATGATTTATTGAACCATTTACCTTTGGTTGTCTTCCACTCTTAATGAATTATAGAAATCTGTTATTGTTAACTTTCAATTTTCTATGCATAGATTTCTCTTCATCTGGAAATGCAGTTCCTTTTGTCTATATTTTCCAGGCACTTCCCTCCCACCAATTTACTTTTGACTTTCCTTTCTTTTTCTCCTTCAGCATCATTAAGCTCAATAAGAGAAACTAGTTAGTCATTTTGTATTGTCATAAAGTAGAATTATAGAAAAGGAGAATGGAACAACAGGGTATTCATGTAACATGGAAAATAACATTTTTCCAAATCTATTTTATTTTTTATAATATCCCTCAATATACACAAAAAGTCAAGACTTTTCTACTCCTATATCTACCTCTACTCTAAATCATTTCCCAAATTAGCAGCTTTTGTATTCTTCCCTAGAGATTTCATTATTTCCTTCTCTTTTTTTAACTGACCTGTGCTTTCTATGTAGGGAATTCCCTTTGAGGATTTTTTTCCTCTCAAAGCAGTTCACACTTCTCCTATTCTAGAATCTTAATTGCCTGCGGGCCTTGCCAGGCTAAACAACGTGCCTAGGATCACAAAGGCAGTGTGTATCTGAGGTGGGTATTGGATCTAGGTCTTCCTGGCTCCAAGGAACCCTACATCAGGCTGCATCTTTTCTCTCTGATAAAAGAGACAGAAAAGAAAGAAGGTCATTTAGAAGTTAAACATCAAAGATGGTATAGAATAAAATCCAAATTCATCCACACCATCACCTGAACTCCTTTCTGAGACTGTGTAACTTTGTCAGACATTGATTTCACTTTGTAACTTAACTGCTTCTAAGATATAGTGGGAAAATTTTCAAGTATTACATATTATGAAAATTTACATGGACAACTGATATGAATTATATAAAAGAGGATCAGACATTTAATACCTGGAATTAATGGTGATTAATGATAGCATCACAGGGTAGAGAACTGGCCTCAGGACTAGGAAGATGTGGGCTCAATTTTTGCATCTGATTCATGGGCTGTGAAACCTTAAACCAAAGTTCTTGAGTTCTCAATGCTACAGGTATCAATTATAAACTGATCTCTATGGGATGGCTATTGACTTAGAAAACCATAAATTAACATCATTATATATCCCTAACCTCCAACTAATGATGATGATATAACAAAAAAATTGAATTAAATGAAACTAAAGGAGGAAAAAACTCACTCAGAGAAATGTTTCACTGGGATAAGGAAAACTTTAGGAGACATTAAAAAGATAATAAAACCAGTGGGGACATTTTGATGAATGTTTGTCAAGTAACATTTGAGGAAATAACTCATAGGATCATAAAATGTTAGATGAATCTTAAACATAAGAGCAAGCAGGTGAATAAGGAAGAGAAAGGTTCACTGATTAGGAAAGAAAATATTACTAGATGACAGAGAAAGAAGGAAAAACTCTTCTTTTTTATCTTCTTCAGCAAAGAGAATGAAATTTAAGTTGGAAATTCATGCTTCCATGGACAGTTTGATTTCTTATTTCAAATGTTTGCTGGCTATTTTATAGCTCTGGGCTTAAATTATCCATCTGGACTCCTTTTTCATGGTCACACAGTGGCAGAATATGGTTTTAGGTGTAAGCAAATAGAAGTGAAGAGGGAAAAGAAAAGAATCTCTAAGTCCTTTGTAATTGTTTTTTTTTTTTTTAACTGATCTCTATGGGATGGCTATTGACTTAGAAAACCATAAATTAACATCATTATATATCCCTAATCTCCAACTAATGATGATGATATAACAAAAAAATTGAATTAAATGAAACTAAAGGAGGAAAAAAATCACTCAGAGAAATGTTTCACTGGGATAAGGAAAACTTTAGGAGACATTAAAAAGATAATAATAAAACCAGTGGGGACATTTTGATGAATGTTTGTCAAGTATAAGTGATAAATTGAGGAAGAACACATTGAAACTCATAAAATTGTGATATTTTAAATGGATATTACTCAAAATAGACAACAATGTTATAGAAGACTGTAGCCATGAAAAGGAATAGTTTCAAAATATATGAAAACTCAAGAAGTTAAGGAAATCCTATTATTATTATTAATATTTTCGTATTCATTTTACGATAAGACTATTCTTGCAAGCTATGCTATGCACATAACTATGGCTTAGGGCATTTTGCAAAGTTCTTATCTATTTTCCCATAATGAAGTATCAGTGCTTGCTTTTCTCTATTGCCCAAAGAAAATAAGAAGTACCCAAATGAAAGACAACTTTATATGATAGGGAAAAAAAGTATAGTATTAGAGTCAGAAGATCAAGGTTCAATTTCAACCACTGATATTTATGATCTGAGTAATCACAGACAAATCATTTAATTTTAGTGATCTTTAATTTATTCATTAGTAAAACCGGGCTACTTCATAGGACTGTTGTGAGGAATGAATTCTGTAAACTCTAAATCCTATATAAAAGGATTTTTGGTCCTTTTTCTTTCTAGATTAGGTTCAAACATAATATTAATTCTCGTGTTATTAATTACATATATAAATATCAAGAATTATAAAAGCAAAATGTTTTTAATTCTAAAATTAGAGTCTATATTGCTATTTCATAACTTTGGAATTGCACCTAATATATGTATCATCCTATTCAGGTTTCAATTGATTTTTTCTTTATTCTAACATTTAAGCATGCTGAAAACATTTTATAAATATCCCAATTCACCTTGCAAGTTTATTTTTTCCAAAGGCATATATTAATAGAATTTTTGAGCTAGGAAGAACCTTAGAGGTCATCATGCATAACTTCATATTTTACAGGCAGGAAGCTGTGGTCCAGAGAGATTAGTAAGTGACATTTTTTAAGTTAATATAACTAATGAGTATAGAATTAAGAATAACACCAATCTCTCTCTCTCAACTCTGTCTAATGTTTTTTGTACTGCATCATTCTGACCATTTTGGGGGTAAATGAATAGAATCCTTTATTAATTTAGGACAGAAGAGTAGATTTTAAAAACATAAGTCAGAGACTTTGATATTAGCTCTACTATTCTCTCTTATTTTCTGATTAAAAGTTCCCCAATCCCATCCAACAAGCATTTAAGTTTCTATTACATATAACACATAGTGGTATATGCTGGGGATGAATATAAAGACAATTTTTACAAATACCTGTACTAAAAGCATTTACTTTTTACTGGGATCATTCAAAATATATAAGTTGATATGAGATATAAGTTGATATGAGAAAGAATATTAGCAAGTAGGATATTGGTAGAAAGCATCATATTAGAAGCTGTACACAAGTTAAATATTCTAAAAGGTAAAGGTATGGAGATAGTGCATTACTTTGTATTGAGGGCAGCTATTACCAAGATATGGAGGATGGAAATAACATTCTGAATTCTGAGAGGAACAATTAGGTCACTTGTCTGGAAAGCAAAGTACATGAAATGTGAAATGAAGTTGGAAAAGTAAGGAGAAACCAGATGGTTAAAAGCCTTTGTGTGCTATGAATTTTATTCTTAATTTTTTGATGCAATGAAGAATCACTAAAACTTCTTTTTTTTTATTATTATAGTTTTTTATTCACAAGATATATTCATGGGTTGCAAAACCTTTAGTTCCAACTTTTACCCTTCTTCCCTCCACCCCTTCCCCCAGATGGCAGGTTGACCAATATATATTAAATATGTTGAAGTATAAGTTAAATATAATATACATATATATACCCATACAGTTATTTTGCTGTACAAAAAGAATCGGACTTTGAAATAGTGTACAATTAGCCTGTGAAGGAAATCAAAAATGCAGGCGGACAAAAATAGAGGGATTGGGAATTCTATGTAGTGGTTCATAGTCATCTCCAGAGTTTTTTTGCTGGATGTAGCTGGTTCCGTTCATTACTGCTGTATTGGAACTGATTTGGTTCATCTCATTGTTGAAGAGGGCCATGTCCATCAGAATTGATCATCATGTAATATTGTAGTATATAATGATCTCCTGGCCCTGCTCATTTCACTCAGCATCAGTTCCTATAAGTCTCTCCAGGCCTTTCTGAAATCCTCCCGTTGGTCATTTCTTACAGAACAATAATATTCCTTTTTTTTTTTTTTTAAGTAACAAATGTTTTTTTTTTAATGATATAATTGAGAAAAATAAAACAATTAAATGTAAAAAAACAAAAAAGACAAACACACACACACACACACACACACACACACACACACACACACACACCCACCCAGAAATGACTTGTGAGAAATTTGGGCACTAAATGATGACTTTTTTTTTTCTCCCACAGAAAATTATAAAGACTGTTCACTGAAGCACTCAGATATTTACATATACTAATATAACAATTGATTTTTAACATGTTGAAATATCATTAGTTAAATTCTCCTATTTCATTTTCAAAGCCATTTGGTACTTTTTTTTTTTTTATTATTATTATAGTTTTTTATTCACAAGATATATTCATGGGTTGCAAAACCTTTAGTTCCAACTTTTCCCCTCCCTCCCTCCACCCCTCCCTAGATGGCAAGCAGTCCTTTATATGTTGGATATGTTGCAGTATATCCTAGATACAATATATGTTTGCAGAACCGAACAGTTCTCTTGTTGCATAGGAGAATTGGATTCAGAAGGTATAAATAACCCGGGAAGAAAAACAAAAATGCAGATAGTTCACATTCGTTTCCAGTGTTCTTTCTTTGGGTGTAGCTGCTTTTGTCCGTCATTTATCAATTGAAACTCAGGTCTCTTTGTCAAAGAAATCCCCTTCCATCAAAATATGTCGTCATACAATATCGTTGTTGAAGTGTATAATGATCTCCTGGCCCTGCTCATTTCACTCAGCATCAGTTCCTATAAGTCTCTCCAGGCCTTTCTGAAATCCTCCCGTTGGTCATTTCTTACAGAACAATAATATTCCATAACATTCATATACCATAATTTACCCAGCCATTCTCCAATTGATGGGCATCCATTCATTTTGCAGTTTCTGGCCACTACAAACAAGGCTGCCACAAACATTTTGGCACATACAGGTCCCTTTCCCTTCTTTAGTATTTCTTTGGGATATAAGCCCAATAGAAACACTGCTGGATCAAAGGGTATGCACAATTTGATAATTTTTGGGCATAATTCCAGATTGCTCTCCAGAATGGTTGGATTCGTTCACAGCTCCACCAACAATGCAATAGTGTCCCAGTTTTCCCGCATCCCCTCCAACATTCATCATTATTTTTTCCTGTCATCTTAGCCAATCTGACAGGTGTGTAGTGGTATCTCAGAGTTGTCTTAATTTGCATTTCTCTGATCAATAGCATTGCAAGGGAATTTGGAATTAATTCCCTACCAAAATCTCAAATCTTATAAAAGAGGTCTTAACTTTTTTGTGTCATAAGCTCCTTTGGCAGTTGCATGAAGCCTATGAACCATTTCTTAAAATGCTTTAAAATATATAAACTAAAAATATCTAGGATTATGAAGGAATTCTGAAATTAAAATTTAAATATAAAGTTTAAATTAAGATCTAATTTTCCCCTCAATTATATTCCAATTCAGGGACCCCATAAAAATTATATCCATAAATTCCTTAGATGTTCATGAACTCTGGGTGAAATTGTCTATCCTGTCTACTCTTCCTTAAAAGAAGATTTCTAGTTTTATTTTGAAGATCTGCAGTAATAGGAAATCCAAGATTCTTTGGATTCCTTTCTAGACTGCTTTTATTGGAGAGATTTTTTATATCAGTTCAAAACTTATTTCTTTTTTATCTATCATAGATCCTATCCCATATTCTAGACCCAAGTCCAATCACTTTCCTACAAATCAACACATAAAGAAAAAAAAAAAATCATACTTCCAACTACCCTCCTCGAACTTGTCTCCTTAAGGATTAGCATACCAAGAAAGCTTGAATCAAGGATTTTTAACAGGGTACCTATTATATTCAACTGTGTTACCTGAATATATATGTATATATACACATATATGAATACATATAAGCATAAATGTGTGTATATTGCCAGAAAGCACACTATGTGTAAATATATATATATATATATATATATATATATATTACATACACACACACACACACATATATATATATATATATATATATATATATATATTACATTGCAATACAGGTGGTTCCCTTTATAATCCAGTGTTTTGTATTTATGAATTAACCACAATAATAATATTCTGATGAGATCTTCCGAATTATAATCAGACACCTGTCTGTGTGTTGTGTGTGTGTCAGACAGAGACAAAGAGACAGAGAATGTGAAGATTGGGATAAATATGTTAGAGATACATGGTAAGGAAGACAATGAGACAGTTTTATACCCCATTAGTTCAGAAAAAAGAATGGATGGATATTTGAGAGCCCCAAGGTAGAGACACAGTAAAAAATCATAAATCTTTTGCTGTATATAGGACATCTTTTATTGACAGAATCAGTGCTAAGATGTTTTTAAACTGTGCATGAAACTTAGGTGTAATTTTAAAGAACATTCCTAGTCTTTGAAATAAACATTTCTGTCTTTGAAACAGCATACATAATAACTACCTTTCTGTTTAATGTTCTCTCTTCTCTTCAAAGAGCCTTCAAGCAAATGCAAAAGTAATCCCAGAAAATTTCTTCTGATAATGAAAAAAATTCTTATATTTATATAGTAGTTTATAATTTTCAAAATATCTTTTTATGATTTGACTCATTTATAATACCCATATTGAGAAGAAAGGGTCTAAAAATACATTCTTAAACTGTGGCTCATAACCCTATGTGGTACTTCATAACAGAATGTAGGGGAGACAGATTTGTGATTATCAATAAATTTTTATTTATATACCCATTTTATATCCCTAAATACCCATGATCACCTAAAAATGTCTCAGACAAAAAGGGATTGCAAGTGGGAAAACTTTAAGAAGCCGTGGTTTTTTAGACATACGTATTTTTTTTTTAAATAAGACGAGTAATGCTGTTAAGAGAATTAGTAAAAACAATAGCATACAAAACTGAGCATTAATTTTAGTTTGGTGCGAAAATTAATGGTTAAAAACTATTAACAAATTAAGTGAAAGATGAGGTGTGCAATAAGAAGACAAATAATACATTGTCTCCCATCTCCACAGCACCTCAGATCTTTCTAAAATAGAAATTGTGTTCCAAAGATAAACCTATTTCAGGTGTTTCCATAGTCTAGGATGATCAGATTCAGATAGGATGCAGGCAGAAATCTGGGGGAGGACATGGTTAAGAGAGAGAAAGGGAGAATTGTGGAGCAGAATTTGGTAACACTTTGCCTATAAGTTATTCCTTCTTTGGTGGAACTATATTATGTAGGAAAGGATGTGTCAAAAAGTACAGGGAAAAGGGGAAAAAGAGAGAGTGAGTGATATGCTGGGGTCTAAAACTAGCAAAGAGAAAGAGATCATCTTTGTGGTCTCAGAAAGAGAAGAGTCTACAAGGGAAAGGATGAGGAAGAGGAGGAAGAAATTGAAAAGAAGGGAGAAATAAGGAAGCCCTTATGTTTAGAGGTGGAAAGAGATTACATTAATGAATGCTCCTATGGATAAACAGATAAAAAGACCTTTACACTGGATGAGACAGAGATGTGATTCCTGAAAAGTTTACTTATTCTGGGGAAGGAAAAAAAGGGGATGGGGATTGGAGCCCCCAGGGGCAACTGGCACTTGGAAGAGACTACACCAAAAAAAAAAAAAAAGGACTTAAAGATTTGACTTAAATGAAATCCTAAATAACAAAGGGTCAAAGAATAAAACATAGGAAAAAGAAATTTATAATTATGAAAAAAATGCCAAAATTTCTAAGATGCTGCTAAAGCAATCATCATATCCATATAATCATATAGTAACAAAATAAAATTAAAGAACTAAATATTCATTTTAAAATAGAAAATAAATAAGCAAACCTAAAATGAGTATAAAAACAATTAACATAATTAATCTTATTAAAAGCCAATTCTATTAAAAATTCAAATTATTATCTAACTAGATGCAAAAAGACTTCTGATCAATGTTAAAAATTCCAACAAAAATGGCATAGAAAGATTTATTTTAAAACATGTCTCACACATACATATATATGTAACCAAAAACAAGAATCATACAAAACTAGGTATTTACTAAAACCTCTTCCAGTAGATTCTGCACTGAAACAAAAATGCCAATTATCCCCACTGTTATTTGATATAGTTACATATATTAGCAATAGCAATAAGATGAAAGAATTAAATGAATAATGATAGGCAAAGGGGAAATAACACTATCGTTTATTGTTAATATGATGGCTTACTTGAAAAGCCCTAGGGAATTAGCAAAGGTACTCATCAAGAAAATTAATAACTTCAGAAAAGTTACCTACTACTAGTAGAAAAAAAAATACAACATTAGACAAATCACATTATCCCCCTAGATCTCATCTATTTCCACTTAAAATTTGAGGGAAAACAATATTTCCCTCTTTAGGGAGGGATTTGAAATGTCACAGAGGATTCTAGATGTGTAAATATGCCATTTCTTGTACTCTCCACCCCCTTAAAAAGGCTTTTATATCCTATTTTTAAAAATGATAAATGAAATCCAACCTTGCATTTAGGGAATGCAAAATAAAATGTCATTGCTCATCCACAATTTAGTACTTAAAATAAATCCCAAAATGAAAAATTCCAAGGAATTTAATAGCCAAAATCCAGAGTTTCTGACTTAAGCGGGGAAAATACTACAGGAAGTAAAAAAAAAAAAAAAAGGTTCAAATACAAAGGAATCATAACCAAAATCAAACAAGATTTGACAGCTATCACTATAAAAGAGATCATATGATATTATGATTATGAAAGACTAAAATATTTTACAAAAAAGAAAATTCAATAGAACTAAGTAAAATACCAGAAGGGAAAAATGGAATTTAAATGAATTAGAGCAGTTCTTATCCTGAAACCCAAGGAAAACCAATGTCCACAGATTTTGGGGATCCATTAATTTGTATAAGGAAAAATACATATTTACTTTGATATAATCATTTCTTTTTGAAATTTTTAATATTCTCTTTAATCCTTTTTAAAAATATGATGCTGAAAAGAGGTCCATACATTTCATGAACTCTCAAGTTTCTATGATGTTAAAAAGTTTAAATAACTCTTAAATTTAAGACTTCCATATATTCTAAATGACAGAATTAAGTAGTCACTTCAAAAGCAAAATAAAGATTCCAAGAAACATAAAAAAGTATACATTTTTAAAGTATTTAGTATATATCTCCTCATCCAATTGTTGCAATACGGGAACTACCTGCCAGTGGCTGTTGAAGGTCTAACTCAGACCTGTAGAATGGATTTCTTCATGTGAAAGGATGATGATGATGATAATGATACAAGGAGACTGAGAGGCAGTTGCATTGTCTGATCTCTCTTCTCTTCCCTCTGCCTCCAATTTATTTCATTCCTAGTTCACAAGCAACACCTATGCTTTGCGATGTCTTCAGATGTTATGATCCACAGCTGTGGAGGCTCTTAGAAAATTGACCTGCCCCTTCACCTAGAAATGGTCCTTAACATCCAGGTACTGGGATACTGAATCAAAAACAAAGAAGCACCTGTTCTAAAAGAGCTTACCTCATATAGGTGGACATAATATGCACAGATAAATCCAAAGGACTTTGAAAAGATAGGGAACACTAACAAATAGAGGGATGAAGGGAAATTTTCATAGAATGAGATATTATCTGAACTAAGTCTTGAAGAATAATAAAGACTGTGAAATACAACTTTTAGGACAAATCATAACTTAGGCATAGAGAGGAACTTATGAGGATATGTGAATTTAGGAAATGCAATGTGCAGTTTGAGGAATAGTTATAATCTAAATTTGATAATACCATGTGTTCTATGCAGCAAAGTAACAAAATAGGGTTTTTTTTCAATATCAGTTAAAATCAGATCACTAAAGATCTTAAATATCTGCCTGAAAAATTCACATTTCATGCAAAAGACAACAAGAAGACAGTTTTTTTGAATAGGAGAATTACATAATTGGGAGGTTATTTCTAAAAACAAATAAAGATGCTAAGGATTTGAACTATTGTGACATTTATGGGAGAAACAAGAAAAGGAATGATGAAAGAAATATTGGGCAAGTAGAATTAATAAAACTAGACAACAGATATTATCTTTCATGTTAATACCTGCCTTTCTAACTATTATCTATCTTCTTGTATGGTCTTTAACCATTTTACTTCTAAAGAATTCCAACAGTTATCTTTTCAGTATTCCAACATGCCTGTAACACCATTTATAAAAATATTTGTCCCCAACAATTCAGACAACAAACCATTTATTTCAGCATATTCTGTGGGAATCTAGGCTATGTATTCCCATTATGTTCTTCATACCAAGTCTATAACAAGTGTGTTATCTTTTTGGTTGTGGATTCTCTTGAAGTTTTCTTAATATTATAAGGATGTTGATGGAGCGTGTTTATTATCAACAATCGTTTATTATCAACTATCACTCTTACCATGTTAGCACCTCATTTCTTTCAATAATACAGGAATGTCACATATTTTTCATCAACATATAGACAACATTTTCATTGTCATCAGATGGACAACAGAAAGTCTCCATCCCATTTTCCCCCTATATTTAAACTGAAATCAAGTAGTAAATAGTAAGGGATCTCTTTTAAGAGTCTCTGCAATCATAATGAAATGAAAACAATTTCTTCAACACATAATAGTAACTAAAGAAATTCACCACAAACAGAGGAGCACTCTTTCACTTGGACTCTGGGCCAGATGGACCCTATAACAATGTGGACCACTATTGATGAGCAGATGTCCTCCTTGTTTTATGCTTTTCTTGATGTAAATGATCAGAGGGTGGTTAAACAAGGTTCACTCTATTTTATAGCGTACAGGGAAATTTGTCTAATATTGATATAGCTATGGGAGATTACTAATTTTTTCAGGAGCACGTTTAAGGCAAAGCCACCAAAATGTGAGATAAAGTGCCAGGTATAACAGCAAGTAGTTCCTTTTAGCTGGTGAATATAAAGAGTTGAGTGGTATATGTGTAAAAAAATTAGAAAGATATTATGGAACCATGTTATGAAGAATTGTAAGTGCCAGAGTGTCTATCTGATCTAAAAGGTCCTAGGAGTTACCGAGTAAAGAATAATATGATTAAATTCGTGCTTTAGGAAAACTTTTAGCACATGATTGAATAATGGATTGAATAATAGGTTATTTCAATGGTAAAGGAAAGAGGTAGTATGAACTTGAACTAGATCAGTGCTTATGTGAGTTGAGAAAAGGGGACATAACAGAGATGTTCTAGAGATAGAAATAACAACATGTGACTATCATACTGGTAATGAACTTCACTGTCTAATATAGACTAGTCCTTAGAAATAACACAGTCCATTGTTGGAGCTGTGAATAAAATCTCCAACATTTGTGCATTTTTAGCACAGCTCTTGAGGAACTGTGGTTATCTGCACAAAACAATGAATCACTAAAGCAGTACTTAAGTAAACTATTATAATTACTTCTATTTTTTTACCATAAAAATAATAGATGAATATTTTTAAAAACACAATTTGAATGACCATCAGTAACAGCATTTTGATTATGATTACCATTCACATGTTCTACAACCTGTATTAACTTTCTGTCATCCATTGGATTAATTTTGTCTTGCTTAATTTAATATTTAAGGGGGTACAACAATCTGAATAGAATGAAATCAATGAATCAATGAATAAATTGGTTACTCAGTGTCAATGACTCAATTCATTTTATATATTCAACTTATATATACAAATTTGTCCCACCTTCCTCTTTTTCTTAAATTGTAATAACATTTACTATCTATGTCATTTCTTTGATATTGAATGTCTTAAATTTAACACTTCATTATACATTACTTTGTCATGTTGTCTAATAATCTCTTGTCATTCCTTCATGTATAGGTGTTTTGTTTTGCCAATAAAATCTGTAAATAAATTGATAATCATGCTACCCAGAATCATGAAAATTCAAAATTTGAAGAGAGAAATTTTAGTTACAGTCTCACTAATGATATAAAGAAAGGTTTATATGCTAATTTTAAAATCTTTCTCTTTTTACTCATATCCTACATATGTTTTTCTACTTGTGATTTCTACATGTGTGCATGTGTATGTGTAAAATTAAAATCCAAGTAGAAGTTTGATAATAATTTATTTGCGCTATTTTTCCCTCGATATACAATTCCATTGATCCCAAAAGTGGGGCCATAATAAACACAATAATACAGGTTTGGGTTGAGTAGATCAGATGATAGTCCCATTGTAAATTCCATAGAATTCTATTAATGTGCCTTAAGATAATTCTATTATTTTACACTCAACATATGTACTCTTGATCAGGGCTTCTAAACCTTTTTTTCAATCACGACTCCTTTTCGCTTAAGAAGTTTTTATGGGACCCTGGATATATAGATATATAAAATAGGCATACAAATCAAACTATTACTGATAATAAATCAGAATGAAATTTATTTGAAAACCATTCTTTTCTATGTATATAATTTTATGATTTATTAAATATGAAAGCAGATCTCCATACTAATGAAATACATATGCTTGTTTATTTTTACATAAAGTATTAAAATAGGTAGAATATTTGACATTGGACTGATGTCAAATTTTTCATGATTCCCACATTCAGTTATGTGATCCCCATATGGAGTTGTGATCCACCATTTAAGAAGTTTTGCCAATATATAATTAAAAATATATTTTTATATAATTACATAATTAAAAATATAATTATGTTACATGTAATTATATAATCAAAATAATAATAATTAAACTTGTAAAGTTTAGTTAGTTTAGTTGAGGCAACTAAGTGGAACAGGGGGAAAAGCACTGGGACTAGAGTCAGGAAACCTCAGTTCAAAAGGCCTCAGACAATACCAAACATGTAACCCTGCATAAGACATTTAACATCTATCTACTTTAGATTCCTCAATAGTAAAATAGAATTACTAATAGCACCAATATCATAGACATGCATGAAGATCCAATGAGATATCATCAACAATGTGCTTAACACAGTATATCTGTCACACAGATGCTTAATAAATGCTTCTTTCTTCATTCCACTCTTTTTTCTACCGACTCTCTGACTACATCTTTTTATTCTGGATTTATAGAATTGATTTTTTTAAGTGGCAGATTTAGTGATTACATTTCCTCTTATTAGATTCAATTTTGTTGAAATCCCTCCGAATCATTACAGTGTCATATGCTTTACTATCTACCTTTCTCAACTTTTGTACATATGTTTGTTGAATATGCATCTATGCTATTCTCAATTTATTATTTAAAAAGAAACCATAAGGTCACAATCAAGTTTGAAGTCCTGAAAAATATTACTAACAAACATTTTTTTTTTACTTTTTTTCTCTCTCCTTCTCCCACTCCAGTACTAGATGAATACGATATGATCAAAAAAGATGTGTCGCTTTGAATCATTAAAACAACATTACCCTAAGTGACTCCCTTCTCTCCTGTCTGGTTCTTGTGATTATTATATGAACACTATTATGTTAAAGAACTATCTCAGATTTCAACTTACAAGAATGCCACGAGATCAAGAGAGAGTCAAGTTTTAGTATTGAAAAAAAGTGATATATATAATTATTTAACATGATAACGAAAGATCTAGTGCTAAAATTATTTATATTATAAATATAAATAAAATATAAAATTATAAAATTTATGTTATAGAATGCTAAAGAGACCTTGGAACCACACCCTCAATTTGTATAATCAATTGATTAATAAATATTAATTCAGTGCCAGGACACTAAAATTAACATCAAGAGACATGAAATGGTTTATTCAAAGTCACTGAATGTATCATCAAAGAAAAGTCACTTATCCTTTGTAAACTTTGGATTCTTTATAGATGAGGAATAATTGAGATTAATATCCTAATAATATAGTAGTTGTTTTGCAAACTTTCAAGCGTCATCACTGTCAATTATTGTTATCTTGTTGTTCTATTATCCCTGGTTTTATAAGTTACTAAAATCTAGGCAAGATATCTTGATTTTTTAATTCAATGACCTTTGGAGTTACCACATTGTCTCACATATCTTTTGATTTTACTTATATAAAATTATATTTAAATCTTACAAATAGTTATATTTATTTCCCTTTTAACCATAAGGGGCTATTGAAGGAAATATTATAGTGAATGTCTCATGAGGTAAGATAGTTACACCTTTGCTGAGCTGGTTAATTTACCTGGGCAGATCCCGAGTCTAGTAATAAACCCTGCAACAAGGACAGTTCCACTCTGAACCAGTTCATGTCATTGGGTTCCACGGCCACAGATGGTATTCCAAACACCAACCAGCTGTTTCACTAATTGGTGTTGCTGGAGATTGAATACAAGATCATGGGTGGCTACATGCAATCCATTGTCATTATTTGAAAAACAAGTCAGAACACATGTCCCACTGAGAGTGAGTCAGTGCTGCCGTCTCCATTCTAGTGATGTGCCACAATACAATTCAATCATTAGCCTCCACAGAATATTGCTGATAGCCAATTTCAGATAATATTCTCATCTCATGACAGTGAACGTGGGAGTTTATGTGTGTTTGAGAATCCGGCTCTATCAGTCTCTGTACGTGAGAATATAGCCAGTTCCCTTCATCTAATTTCACTTTATTAAAAAAAAAATCATTAAAGTGATTTTCTCTATTATTGGGCAAGGTCACAATAGTTCAAACTTCCCATGTAATTGAAGTGTAAACAAGATCATAAAATAATAGGCAGTTCTCAATTCGTGTCCTTCTAGGTTTTGCTTTGTTCTCTCTCACTGTGCAGTGGGCGAATGTGTGACCACAAAACAGTACTGTCCATCAGAGATAGAGACAAATTGAAAGCAGCTGAAAGAAATAGCATCCCTGATCTTCCGTCCCTAAGATAAACACTATGGCATCTCTCTGTTTCTTATCAGAGCCGGAATGCAAAGGTCAGCTCATTCACTCCCGCCGAAGTTGGAGACCAAGGCCACCTATCATGTTTATGTTCAGTCAAATGGCATATGTCTGGAGAACATCTTGTTTTCCTCATATTCATATTTTGCCTTGGCATTTATAACAGTTTGGGGGAAAAACAGTGTGATTTTTCTGCAACAGACAGTCTAATTAAATTTGAGGGGAGGGACAGATGTACAATACTGCTGAGCTGCTTATAATACAAAACATGGCAGCTTCAGTTTGGAAAATCTGGTGAGTCTGTGCCAGCAAATTCTGCACAACAAACTAGCTGAAGTATGTAATTATGTTGAGTTCCCTAAGCTTAATTCCAATTTTACATACATCACTGATGCATTTGAAAAGCGATTAGAAGGCTGTTACATGGGCTATGATAAAAAAGCACTCTTGTAATCGTGAGTCATGATAGCTGATGTTTTTCTGAGTTATATTTTTTTCCAATAATAAAAATGTTATTTTAAAAATATTTTTATGTTGGACCAGAGGTTACTTTTTAAAAGATGTTCTCTTAGCTGAGTCACAGTAATATCATTTCTTAAATCATAAGAATTAAATCCTGTGAAATAAAGGCTACCAAATGTTATGAAAAGACAATTATTATTAAAATGGAGTGTCCATTAAAAATGGAAAGCCTGAACCAAGTCCACTATAACCAGAAGAGCCTATGAGATTAAATAAAGAACAATTCTTGCTTAATTCAAAGCACATTCACCAAATAGAAAAGAAGTTCCTTGAGGTCCTGAATTTTGTCTTTGTATCCCTAGCATCTAGAAAGTGGATAGTATACAAAGAAATTCAATAAATCCTCATTAAAAGAAATTCAGTTTGATTACATAAGCACATGCTATTTATAAAACATCATATTAGATGTTGAAAACATGAAAAATGGAAACATTTATCTGACTTTGAGGAATCAGACCACTGTAGTAGCATGTGACTAAATCTGTACACAAATAGTTAGGAATAAAATGGAATAGAGAAAAGAAGACATTCAAACAAAATGTCAGAAAATTTGAGATGATTCTTCAGATAATTCTAAGGATATATATATATATATATTCATATGGGAGGGCACTGGAATGTTCAATGGACTGCAAATGAATCAGCTTTCATTTTGGATGGTGCTAATTCTCCTGGTCATTAACAGTAAAAGACAAAACATCTGGTATCACATTACTATCTTGTTGCCCCAAACTCTATCCCATACAGATTTGTCATAACCCAACACCTATACTTTCTTTTAAACAAATAACTTACCTGTTTTTGATGGAATTCTATTTCTTAAATGAATATGACCAAGGAGTAAAACCACAAAATTAGAATCTCTCTATATTATCCTATATATAGTCTATAAAAAAGAATCCTCAGTCCACTAATGAAAAAGAGTATGTTTTGTCTTTAAATTTTATTAAAATAATGTTTCATAGTTGCCTATTATATATATAAAATTTATAAAGCTCTATGATCATAATTGTATTATGTTCAAGCACTATTAAATGTATTTAATAAGATGAGTAAATTTAATCTTCAAAAGATTTAAGTTTCTTAGCCCAACCCAAACTGTTAAATATCAATGCTTTAAATTCAGATTTCTTTACTCCAAATATAGCACTTTGTTTACTAGATTATATACCTGCATAAAAAGAACAACAATTTGTTTCTTTAAAATACATTTTAAAGTATTTTATTAAATAACATTGATTTTCATCATATTAAACCTAAACTATCAAAAATCACAGGCTTATTATAAAGTGAAAAATAAACTACCAAACATAAAGATCTTCAAAAGTTAAATCACAAATGCCCAGACCTGTAGACTGAGTTGCATGGGCTAAATCTTATTTCTATTTTATACATATACACATTGTATCGATTGTGAATGTACATTTATACTTCAGTTCAAAAAATGTTTCAAAAATTCAACAGAGAAGAAATGATTATACCTTAGTTTTGTTGAAAATGATCTAAGGTTTTTAGCTTACTACAACCTTAATTTAAGTTATTGTTGTATTATAATATTCAAAAGAGCTAAGACTGCCTTGAATTGCATTGAAAAGCATAATTTCTAAAAATAAGGAGGTGATATTTTCATGTGTATGACAACATCTAAAATACTATATGATTTCTGTGGACCATAAGTTAGGAAGGACATTGATAAGCATGAAGATTGTAACCAAAGAATAAGCAAAGTGATGAAAAATCCTTGGATCCATATTATATACATACCTTTTGGAAAACTTGTTTGAATAAGAAGAAACATGAAGTAGGTGAATGTTTGTCATGTGGAAGAAGTATTAGATTTGTTCTATATTTAACTAGCAATCAGAAATAGGAATAATGTGGAAAGAATTTATAAGAGAAATTTAGAATTGATATAATAATCAAAACTATTCATAAATAAAACGGTTAGACTTAGGAAGTAGCGGCTATCTGCCCTGTGGATTTCAACTCTCATATAAACACATTCATTGTAGTTCTTCAAACAAATTAAATGACAACTTGACAGGTATGTTGTAGAATGGAATCTTTTTATAGATATTGGATAAACTAGATCAAATGGCCACTGAAATTTTATGATTTCTTGACATGCCATCAAGTATTTTTTAATCCTCATTACTTCAAAGGTGTTTTAGAGACCTTATCTCTCCTGCTATTATTCTTTTATATGGAATATTGGACAAAATATCAGGTTTTTTTTAATTAGACAATCTTAGTTTTAGGACATCTCCAGAAACAGAATAAGCTTATGAAAATGATATTTACAACTATGCCGTATTAAGCATGTATAGGACTACTTGCCATCTGGGGGAGGGGGTGAAGGGAGGGGGGGGGGGGGAGTCGGAATAGAAGTGATTCCAAGGGATAATGTTGTAAAAAATTACCCAGGCATGGGTTCTGTTAATAAAAAGTTATAATTAGGGAAAAAAAAAAAACAGAAAACAGGCTTCAGTTAACTAACTTGTTTCAAGAAGAATGACATAATAAAACTGAATTTAAAAAATGAAAAAAAATGAAAAAAAAAAACAGAAAATGATATTTATATCATCCTGTCCCTACATGGTTTTGTTTCTACTTCTACTTTTTCTAGGTCTTTGTATTTTGAAAGCGTTAGGTCCATTCAATTGTGGACAATAAATGAACTGTTGTTCATTCGGTGATGATGGGAATTGACACTAGCTTGATTGCTGAATCCTCAAAACAATTTGGAGGATTTATAATATGTTTTTTTAAATCTTTTTATGGAAGATAGAGACTTCTGGTACATGGATTTTGCAATATCTTGCTAGGTATTTGATAGTCATTAGCTGGCTAATCTAATGTGATACATTGCAAAATTTCAGCATGTTATTGTGTGAGTCATAGATGTTGCTGTGAGGTAAGATTTGACTGAGAGGCTGAAAACAAGAGACCCTGTTGTAGTACTTCACTGCAAATGTCCATTGTTCCTCTCTCAGAAATTCTACTCTCCTCATCTAACTTAAAATCAAAAGTTCCACGATTCTGGCTGCTCATGATGTTGCCAGTAGCTTTCCTCAGATTCTCAGGGCTGATTTTGGAAATCATTTTCAAAGAAGTTTTGTTTCAATTTTGAAACTTAAACTCCCATCATAGAATTTTTTGCATCCTTTAGAAGTTTATCACATTATCACAATCTCTCTTAATCATTAAGTCCAAGGTCTTTAAAGAAAAAAATCTTGTAATGTCTAGAACTAATAATATGGTCCTCCATTACCTCTACAATCAAGCTATCTGACATTAGCCATTTTTTGAAGTTTCTTTATTAGCATATTATGTATTGAGTTAACATTGCCATCACCCATTAAAAAAAAAAAAAACCTTTTGATTCCATGCTTGAAAAATAACTGTTTCTTTTAATCTATCCACAGGTAAACCACTTTCAGTTACATTCAACAAAAGTCCTAGTTTTTTATGTCTGAAGACAGTTTGTACTATTATTAAAAAATAAGGATCCTTGTTCCAAAAGTATTTTGGTTAATTTTAACCTGTTTATTATAGCCTATGAAAATTCTATAAATATTCTTTTTTTATTTCTGATGAGAAAGTACTCATCTTTCAATAATGTCCTTACAGTGCTGAGACCTGTATTTTATTAATATTATGTAAATTATATGAGATTTTATCAAGATGTCTTCTAATCCAGTATATTCCATTTTATAGCTCTAAAAGTACACATTAAAACTGATACCTAAGAAACATTATTTTGAATGTGTTCTTCCCATCAAACCTTGACTTCAAGTTGTCACTAAGTCTCTGAATAAAGTCATATCTCTCGCTTTTCAGCTATATAAACAATGTTTCTTACTGAGAATAAAAACCAAGCTATTTGTCAAAAATGTTTTCATTTTTTAAGTCAATGCAAATTCTACAGTCATGAGTTAATCATTCAGTCTTCATTTTCTTTGCTGTATATTAATTTTTATTTTATTGATTCAAATGAGACTTAATATTAATGGGGAAAGAAACCATGTGAGAGAGAAGGTATTTAATGTCATTTTCAGTAAAGCTATGTTGATGGATGTCATCTATTAAAATCAAATGTTTAATAAGAAGTTTTGTTATGACTGTCTTAAACTCAGAAGTCTTATTCAGTTCTATTTAGGGGAAATATTAAGTTTATGGCTCAGCAGAATCATAAAAGGCTTAAGCTGTCTCCTTGAAAAATGCCACATTTTATATTAGTTGTTCTTGTCATTATTGTGTTGGCAGCATGGTTTCAACAGAAAACAAGTTTCCATGTGGGCACTTTCTCCTCACTGTACTTGGATCTATTTTATTTTATTGTGAAACTGGATCATAGAATACATAAATATCAATGTAATGATGATTTGGGGCAGTTTAACAAAGTACTAAATTTAATTGGCTTTATTGCATGGAGTCTCTTGTATTGTCCTTTAATTTTTTTTTAAGTAAGAAGAAATTTTTCTTTTTAATTTATTCCTCCCACTACTACCCATTCCCATTTAGCAGATTTTAAAACACCAAATTCCTCAATATCTATGTATGTAGTCTAACAAAACAAATTATTACATCAGCCATGTCTGGAAATGTATTTATTTTTCTGTATACTGTGCTTATCACCTCTCTCTCAAGAAGTGAATGACAGGAAGCACAACTTATACAATATCATACCTGTAGTCAGAAAGATCTAACTACAAATCTGAACTCAGACACTGTGATCCTGGGCAAGTCACTTACTCTCTTTCTGGATCATTTTCTCCATGTATATAATAATATATAGCATCTACCTCCCATAGTTGTATAATTTTAAAGTGCCTGCACAGAGTTTTCATATAGTTTCAAATTACTTTCCAGAATGGCTAGATTGACATTGCGCCAAAGTTTCCTGTTTTTCCACAACTTCTCCAATGTTTGTTAATTTCTTTGATTGTCATATTTGCAAATGTGATGTATAAGGTAGAAAATCAAAGTTGTTTTAATTTGCATTTCTGTAAAAATAATGATTTTTAAAACTTACTTTTATAAAACTGTTGATATCTTGTATTTCTTCCCTTGAAAACCACCTATTCTTGAATACTTCTTTATGTCCTTTTGGTAGTATTGTGTACATATTATAAACATGTAAACACATACACATGCATGCATTTATTCTTTTTATGCAAATGTACATGTAGATAATTCATTAAATTCATATTTATGATGTACAGGCTTTTTCTTTATCCATCCAATGTGCCTTTTTCATTTTATTGAGAAATTTAGACAACTAGAAGCTCTCCACAATCTCTCTTTGAGTGTTCTCCCTTTAGTTCTTGAGACATTCTAATAAAATTTCAATTGCTGCTGAATATCTTATTTTGTTCTTTGTGTTATTTTGCTCCCTGGAATTGTTTTAATCTCATGACTTTTTGTTTTAATTGCTGACTAATAAAACCACTAATAGTAAATCTTGATTCTTTTCCATGAGTCTTCTATTATTGTTTCTCCTAAGTAAACAATGATGTAGTGATCAAGTTTTCATCTATGTGCATATAGATATCATAGCTAGATATATAAGTAGATCTTTTCATCATCCAATGACTTTGCAGATCTTAAATTGCCCATTTTTTGTTGTTGTTGTTGTTGTTGTTGTTGTTGTTGTTTTTGTCATGGAATTGCTTGAGGCCTATAGGGCTCAAAACTTAAAGACTCCAGTTTTTTTCCTATGGTTAGTGGGCTAAAGGATACAGGTACTGACTGAAATGCTTTTATACTGTATGCCTACTGTAAATTCAGTGGGAGTCAGTATCTGTTTTTTTGTAATTAAAGCAAGAGCCAACTCTTTTATCTACCCTGATTTGTAATTCTTACTGTGTATAGAATCATTATCATTACGATCACCATTAGTAATGATAATGTTAATAAGCATATCTGAAATTTTAAGAAAAACTAGGTCGAACTATGGGTAAAATACTATCAAAATTAAAAGCTCCAGATAAGGTATGAAGTTTTTCATTTGAATATATTTTACTTGTGGTATAATCTAAATCATTCTGGAGAAAATAGGGGCTTAAAGGCAAGACTATACTGGGTCTTTGAGGATGACAGAAATCAGCACAAATTATTAAACTTGTTACTAAGTCTCTAGGAAAATTTGCATTTTCATTGTTCCTTACCTCTGAGTCCTGGGGGGGAAAAAGCTTCTTTAAAATCACTACATATCTAGCTATTTGATTTCAGTTTTTTACTGCTATTTAAAAAAAATCAATCTCTGAAAATAAGTCATGAACAATGGCTTAAAATACAGGAATCTTCATATTGCTGCAGATCTAGAGCCAAAACATAATTATAATTGCAAATGAACTGTGGCATCTACATGAAATGCTAACTCTTGGCAGTTATCTGCTTTATGATATTATAAACCTGCATCACGATTAATTGATTTTATGAAATGAATGCTATACTACTAGTGAATAAAAATAATTTATGAAAAATAATGAAATATTTTTATGTACATACCCTATATACACTCAAACAACACAGACTGAAATCCAAAATTGGATCCTGACACAAATAAAAAGGATACTTAGACTGCCATCTAGTATACATTTATCTGTATAGCATAAGCATTAGAATCTATTGAAAGAGGCTCAGAAATTGAAACAGAGGATATACTGAAAAAGTTGCTTAGAATCACATAAGCTATTTTTTCCCACCATTTGACCAGAAAAAATCTATCTGTAAATTAATTGGAGACTCATTTATTTCTGTAATGTTATGATATTTCAATCCTGCAACTAGATAATTAATTTTAATTTATTATTTTCCTCAAAAAGTCTGACAAAAATATTTTTAACAACCTGTTATTTTCCCAAAAAAAAAAAAAAAAGGTTGGGAAGATTTGTTAGAAATCTCTCAGGATCTGCTATACTTTGATGACTCACTATCTTTTATACAAGAATTAATTAACTTATTTGCATAAAGGTAGGAGTAAGGTGTAAGGTGGTATGTAAAGTGATGATGCAGTACAGCAAAAAGAACACTGGAATAGAAATGAAAAAAGAATGGGCTCCAATACTACTTCTACCACTTACTGGATTCTCCTACTTAATAATCATGTGACTAATCTTTTTTGCATCTTACTTTCCTCATTTAAAAAAATAAGGACATTAATATTACACTACCTAACTGTAATGAGAGGGCTTTTTAATACTAAAATGAGCTATAAATGCAAGTTGTTTTTCTTGCTGTTAATCAAGAAATATCGAGCATTGTATTAATAGAGGTACAAAGAAAATTAGTAGTAACAGTAGCACAGTATTATTGCTACTGTTATTAATATGAATATAAATTTGAAGTGCTTACACTAATATACTATCACTGCCAAGTAAAGATTTGAGAGTATTTGCAAACAAGTTAAACTGTCTATTATAATGTACTCATATTAATGTTCCCCATTAAATATTATTATATAATGCTCACCACTATTTAACACATCACGTAAAGTGATAAGCAAATAAGACTTGTTGGATTCTCAGGGACCGAAAAATGGACAAATGTCATAAGGCTAATATTTCTGGAACCTAGAATTCTGTATAAGCCCATAGACCAGCAGGAGCATAATTCATCCCAAAAAGACATCTTGCACAGATATCAATGGGGTACTAATAAAATGTCCTTACCACCTTCCAGGCAGATGGGGAAATGATCTCAAGGTAATGCTCTTGAGTCAGACATGGGCTACTGCATTTTCAGCTAATGGAACATAGAAACTGTTGACTGGTCTAGCTGTTTTTGCTGAGTATTGCACATTAACAGAAAATACTGAAAGAGACACTGAGGAACAGAGCTCTGGGGGTCTGAAGTCATCACCTCCAAGTGTGCTAGAAGCATCTAGTGCCTTTTAGCAATGGTGCCTTCTTCCTCTTATATTCAGAAAGATCATTTCAATCATTCCAGCAGTGTGGAGAATGGATTAAAGGAAAATAGGAGACAAAGACAAAAGAAGACTTTTGAGATGATACAAACTGATAGTATCAAGGATTTTATTGTGATCACAGTGGAAAGAGAAAGAATGAAATGGATATAATAATTAGTACAGAGATGTTTCTGATTGGATTAGGGAATTTAGCATATGTAAATTCTAATAGAGAAGGAAAAGTCAAAGATAAACATTGCAGTTTTAAACATGGAAGATTTGGTGAATGGTGGTGAAACACATAAAGGAAGATGAAAAGATTAACTCTAAACAAAATAGAATTCAGTAGCTGTATTTTTCATTTAGGAAATTCTGTAGTAGTCCTGTATGTTAGGGATTGACACAAACAGTAGCATGTAATCAACTCACAAATATCTAGGGGAACTTTAAATGGGACCTTAGAGAGAATTCCTTTTTCTTCTGGTTCTGTACTGAACCTCCTCCAGAACAGTTGTGAACATCTATGGGCAAGCATATGTCTCCATATTTTCTGCCTCATTTGATAATGACAATCAGAGAACTGCCAAGGAAAGCTATCACCGTTGTGGTGTGTGTAAGCAGCACAAAGGCCACAGCTAACACGGGCCACGGAAGCCTGTGAAATGTGCTTCAGTAAACAGATGGTTTTCATTTATCAGCTTGAAGTGTTTAGACAGCTTCTGATGTTTTCAAAACTCAGGCATCCTATTAGATGATGTTTGATTACCCTGCTGTGATTGGCCAACCATTGATGTTAATCCATAAGTAGTTATTTTGTAGGTATTGATCATTATAGAGCCAATAGAAAGATCTGAGGAATTCAGAGATCCTTCCTATTGGTTGTTATCCCTTTAGGTAGCTTGAGCTCTACCTTATGATTCTAGTTCTATTTTTTTTTTTATTTAAATGACCTGTCTTTACTCCTTAATTCAACAAGCAAAGAGATCTGCATAAAACCAAGTACATTTTTAAATTGCTTGTTTTTTTGGTTCATAAATCACTATGGCTAAAAGATTGACAATCAAATGTACAGATTACTGATGACAAGTTTCTTCATGCTTTGTGAAGATCATGCCAGGCTCCAGAGAACAAAACTATTCTATTTCTAGGACCACAATTGAAGTTTACTTCATCATGGCAAAATCTACCAGAGTTTGTAGTCAGCTGGCATATCATCTAACATTATTCAGTCAGTTCCATACCATCATTAAGTATCAGACAAGGGCTTCTAATCTGTTCCTTTCCAAAAACAACATTAATTTTTTACTTAGAATATAAGTATACTTCTGAATCCAATTCTTCCTGTGCAACAGGAGAACTGTTCGGTTCTGCAAATATATATTGTATCTAGGATATACTGCAACATATTTAACATATATAGGACTGCTTGCCATCTTGGGGGCGGGGGGTGGAGGGAGGGAGGGGAAAAAAACGAAACATAAGCGAGTACAAGAGATAATGTTGTAAAAAATTACCCTGGCATGGATTCTGTCAATACAAAATTATTATTAACTAAAATAAAATTTAAATTTAAATAAATAAATAAATAAAAAAGAATATAAGTATATATTGCTTTCCAGAACTATATTCCCATGTTTCCTTCCATGAGTGGACAGGGAAGGAAACAACTAGAATCTTCATTTGGAAAGAAAATGATAATTGAAAGTCCTAACCTATCTTCACATTTCAAAATGAGAAATTCAGGCTTCTTTGTCACTAACCATGAGTTAATAAAGTGTATGTGAAGGTAAAGCAATAGTATATGTAAGTCACTTAAGTGATAATAAGCAAGGCAGTATGGACAGGGAGAGCTAGCCCTATCATTTCTGCTTCTAGTACTTCTTGCATATGGAGTTCTTGTGAAGTTACTCAATCTTTCCATCTCTCAGGAAGCTCTCTAAAAATATGTTGCTGAGAAGTTTCCAATCAGCCCTGGAAAGGAGTTTCTTCATCAGAACTTCTCTACATCAATGAATTGACAATGGAATCAATCACTGCTTTAAAAAATATATTTCAAATCACAGAGTCTTTAAAATGACTATATGTGCATATATGTATACTTTACATGTATATAATATGTGTTCATAGTTATATATACCTATATGTATATGCATGTGGGTAGGTACATATATATGAATTGCATATATACAAGTAATAAAGCAAGTGTATAAAGTGATGAGACACAAATTATAGAAAAATGATCATTCAAACTATCCATTCCATAATACCAATACTAGGTTGTAGGCCACAGAAAAATGAAAGTGGCATTTGAAGAAAATAGAAAAATATTCTAGCTCTGCTACTTAGGGTCTATATTCCACTTGGCAAGTCATATAATTTCAATAGATCTTGCTTTCATCTTCTGAAAAAGAGAGATTTGGACTGAGTAATCTCCATGTTCCCTTTCAGCTCTAAAATTCCTGATCCTTTGATCTTATAATCACAATTCATCAGGTGGCACACCATCTTATGATCAATGGCAAAGTTCCAAGTAAGTAAATGAAATAAAATATTAATCATAAAGTAAATCGATTGGGAAGAGAATCTCCATAACCAAAAATGCTCAATAGCAGGGTAAATCACATAGAGTATGGTAGAACATTTGAAATAGTTAGAACCTTTTCAAGCCAATAGTACTTACATAGTATTTTATAAATATCTCCTTTGAGTCAAGTAAAACAAACTGATTCCTTGGCTATGTAATAAATATATGTAAGATAGATATATACAATTGATAAACATTAGGTAAATATAGATGCATCTGTGAATATAATATGATCTTACTTTTTACAGTCTTTGAATTCATTTGTTTTAACAATATTGTCATATACTTTGTTATCCTGATTTTGCTCATTTTATTCTGTCATTTTACAAAAGGCTTTGAAATTTTTTATTTCTATAATATTGATGTTATAGTATAAATTGTTTTCCTAGATTCCCATACTTTACTATGAATCAATTCATTTAATTGAAACTTCGATACTGAATATGAACCAGTCTAATAAAAATGGCAATTCTGCTTAAATTAACTTATTCAATGGCATAGCAATCAAACTACTCAAGAATTATTATGTAGAACAAGAAAACTAATAATGAAACTCATATAGAGGCAAAATAGTCAAGAATCTAAAGGGAAATAATGAAAAAAAAGTAAAAACAAGGGAGGCCAAGCAATACAAAGTCTCAAACTACAATACAAAGCAATTATTATCCAAATAATTTGGCATTGGTAAAAACAGAGGGATTAATCAGTGGAATAGATCAGGTACGGAAACACACAGAAGCAAATATATTTTGTAGCCTGGTATTCAATAAACACAAAGACTCTTGGTACTGAGATAAGGATTTACTATTTGACAAAAACTGCTAGGAAAATTGGATAGTAGAATGGCATAAATTAGATTCAGCTCAACACCTCATACCTTATATGAAGATAAGCCCCAAATGGATATGTGACCTAGATATAAAACTTCAAATCATAAACAAATTAGAGAAACATGGGAAATCACTCCCTATCAACCTCTAGGAGGAATAAAATAGTGAGAGAGTCCCTTGAGAAATGGAATAAGTACGATCTTCTGGAAGAAAGCCAAACTAAGGAGAGTGGGGACAGAACTGATTGGCAGATAGAGGGCAAATACCATCTGCTGGAAGAGAGCCGAATTGCAGAGAGCTGTGAATAGGATTATAACAATATCTTTACGTTAGCTAGGAGAAAATTCCCATAAAGGCTTAGGTGATTTGCCCATTGTCAAAAAGTTGTAAAGAGACAGAGATGCTATTTGTAGCTATGTTCCTTCTTTACAACAAATGATTTTTTTTCAATTGTAGCAAAATAGCAAGTACCCTATGTTGTAGAATGGAACTTTGGAGAATGGTTAAATTTGAAGTGAGCAAGTGTTACCTAGGGGACTTTTGTCATCTGATAAAGACAGAGAACCTTCAGAACACTGAACAGGAGTAGAAAACAGAAGAGAAAAGCAGGATCGAAAGATATGTATGCAGAAAGTCCCTGGTACATAGTAGGTGCTCAATAAATGTTTATTAATGATGTCCTTAGAAAGGATTGTAGAGGTCATCTATTCTAACCACCACCTGAGAGAGAAGAGACGGAGAGAAGATTTAGATTGAGCCTTATAAAATAGTTAGGATTAGAGTTTTTGTTTGTGTTGACCAGACCTGTCATTTCATCTGTGTAGTGAAATTGTAATAAGGAAATTCCTAACAATATAATTATTGCCTGTTCTGCACCTATATATTTGGAGATTTGTCTGGAGCACTGCAAGATTTAAATAACACACCCAGGATAATAAGGCTAGGAAATCCCAGATTTGACAAGGGAACGCAAGTATTTTTTTTTATTTTAAAGCTGTCAATATCTCTACTATGCTATGATCCCTTTCTAAGATTTCTGGGTAATAATCATTGCTTTGTTACCTCCCTCCAATTCTTATTAAAATATTTTGTGTACACTGAGTATTCAATAAATGGAAGCATTTAACCGTACAAGGAGACCCTGTGTAGGAACTACTGCTTTTTAGGAACTACTATTTATAGGAACCATTTTTTGGTATAGATAAAATAATAATCAACATGAAAGTAGTAATTTTTAATCCATACCAAGAATTATTCTAAGCTTTGAAAATTTAAAGATAAAAATGAAGAATCTCTTCATTCAAGGTATTACTATACTGGAGATTACAACATGTACATATGTAAACATGAAGGAAATACATTAAAATGAATACAGAGGAATTGGGGTGGGTGGAGATTAGAAATCAGGGTGACCAGGGGAGATTTTATGTAGAAGGTGATACCTCTTTTGTACTGGAGGTACTAGTTAATGAGAGAAGGACAATTATATGTTAGGAAGAACAAGAAGGCCATTTTGGCTGGTCCACAATGTACAAGAAGAGAATCTTTAGCAGTCAGAAATGAAGAATTAAAAATAAAAAAAATATATATTTAATGTTAATGGTAATAAGGGACCAGTAGACTTTATGAATGGAAGAATGACATAGTTGGAACTATGCTATAAGAAAATTGCTTCAGCAGACTTGTGGAGAATGATCTGGTCTATTTAATTCTGATATGGCATATCATCTATTTATTTTGAATTTATATTAGCATTTTGAAACCCCAACATCTAGCCATTCCTTTGTTCCAGAGAAGGTCTAAATAAAATTAAATTTTGTATCTCATTTGGCTGTGGTTAGAAGTTGGAATAGTTAATTCTTTCAGAAAGGATGCACATAGGATAATATTTCTTCTATTAATTCAAGTGTATGAAGGAAAGCATATTGATTTTAGGCAGACAAATTTTAAACGATTCATTTTGGAAAAGTTAAGGAGTAGAGATTAAAATTTCAGAAACTCATATACTCTGTTTACTTTAGTTAAGTAGTCCAATAATGAAATAAATTTTGAATGAAATATGCTGTTGTATTAAAACATATTTGAAGAGATATTAATGATGATGGCAATGGTGAGCATTTATTTTGTACCATAATGCTAATACTAAATATTTTTAAAAGATATGCATAACAATAATTACAACAAGTACCTTTTGACTTCCGGTTAAGATGGCAGAGAGGAGGCTCACAGTTGCATAAGCTCCGCGCTTTCTCTCACTATCCACTTCATTACAAGCCTCTGAATCAATGCTTGACTGAAAAAAAACCCACAAATAGTTACCAAGAGAAGCCATCCTTGAGATCCGCCAAGAAAGGTCTGTCTTTACTGGAGGGCTGGGGCGGTTTTAGATCTGGCGCAGGCTGAGGGCAGCGGCAGCGAGAGCACGGTAGCAGACTGGAGAGGGGGTGGGGAGTGATCGTAGCCGTCTCTGCGGGGAGAGCTTCGCTACAGGTTTGGATACTTTATTCCAGCAGCAAGTCAGCAGCCCAGCAGAGAAGCTAAAAACACCGGGGCTGAAGAATACAACCCCAAACAGCTGGAGTCTCTCAGGACCTGGCTGCCCCCCCCAACCCCCCCAGTGACTCAGCACGCTCTGGGATCTCAGAGCGCAGGTGCAGCACAGTCCTGCTAGTGCCTCACTGCTGCCCCCTGCAGTCTGTAGAGGAAGCTCGATAACACACCCAGCCCCCCCCAAAGAAAGACTCCAGTTTTTTCTGTTTTTCTTTGGTAGTTTGTCTCTGATTAATAGACAGAATGAGCAAGAAGCTGAAGAGGACTTTAACCCTTGACAGCTTCTACACAAATAGAGAGCAGACTCTAAATCCTGAGGAGACTAAAAACAGGCAGTCCCCAGGTGAATCCCCAAAGGAGGAGATCGTCTGCTCCTCAGCACAGATGAACCTCATAGAAGTGATTAAAAAGGCTCTCACAAGGGAGCTAGAAGAAAAATGGGGAAAGCAGAGTGAGGCTTGGCAAAAGGAGAGGGAAGCTTGGAAAAGGAGAGGGAGGCTTGGCAAAAGAGCCTGGAGAAAGTTAAAGAGAGAGTGGATAAAGAAGTAAAATCCTTGAAAAACAGGATTGGTGAACTGGAAAACAAAATTGGCGAAATGGAAAAAAATTCCACAGAACAAAAGAACTCAATTGGACTATTAGAAAAAGATTTTAAAAAAGTGAGTGAAGAGAATACCTCACTGAAAATCAGACTTGAACAAGTGGAATTGAATGACTCGAGGAGACAAGAAGAATCAGTCAAGCAAATCCAAAAAAATCAAACAATGGAGAAAAATGTGAAATACCTTCTGGGGAAGACAACAGACCTGGAAAACAGATCCAGGAGAGGCAATCTGAGAATCATTGGACTCCCAGAAAAACATGATGAAAAAAAGAGCCTGGACACTATTCTCCAGGAAATTATCAAAGAGAACTGCCCAGAAGTCATAGGAACAGAGGAAAAAATAAACATTGAAAGGATTCATCCATCACCCACTGAAAGGGATCCTAAAATCAAAACACCAAGGAATATAGTGGCCAAATGCCAGAACCCTCAGATGAAGGAAAAAATATTGCAAGCGGCTAGAAAAACCCAATTCAAGTATCAAGGAGCCACAATAAGGATCACCCAGGATCTGGCAGCATCCACATTAAAAGATCGAAGGGCCTGGAATATGATATTCCGAAAGGCTAAGGAACTTGGTATGCAACCAAAAATAACTTACCCAGCGAGAATGAGCATCTTTTTCCAGGGAAGAAGATGGACATTCAACGAAGTAAGCGAATTTCATCTATTTCTGATGAAAAAACCAGAACTTAACAAAAAGTTTGATCTACAAATATAGAACTCAAGAGAAATCTAAAAAGGTAAAGATTAATCTTGGGAACTATATTTTGACTATATAGATGTATAAAGAATACATGTATACCTTGTTCTAGAAATTGATGTGGAAAGGACATTGTACCAGAAAAAGGGTAAAGTGGGGGTAGTACATCTCATGAAGAGGCATAGGAAACCTATTATATCTGAGAGAAAGAATGGAGGGGGATGAATATAGTGGGTATCTTACTGCCTTCAGAATTGGCTTTAAGTGAAAAATCTTAAGACATATTCAATCTATGGTGAAACTTCTCCCATCTCATTGAAAAGTGAGAAGGGAAAAGTGAAAAGGGAAGGAATAAGCTAAGGGGAAGGGAATACGGGAACTGGGAGGGAAAGGGGTAAGATAGGGGGAGGAACTCTAAGGCGGGGGGAGGGATACTAAAAAGGGAGGGCTGTGAGAAGCAAGGGGTGCTCACAAGCTTAATACTGGGAAGGGGGGGAAAGGGGAAAGAAGGGAGGAAAGCATAAACCGGGGTTAACAAGATGGCAAGTAATACAGAATTGGTCATTCTAACCATAAACGTGAACGGGGTAAACTCCCCCATAAAGAGGAAGCGGTTAGCAGAATGGATTAAAAGCCAGAATCCTACAATATGTTGCTTACAGGAAACACACCTGAAGCGGGGAGATACATGCAGGTTAAAGGTAAAAGGTTGGAGCAAAATCTACTATGCTTCAGGTGAAGTCAAAAAAGCAGGGGTAGCCATCCTGATCTCAGATCAAGCTAAAGCAAAAATTGATCTAATTAAAAGAGATAAGGAAGGACACTATATCTTGCTAAAGGGTAGCATGGATAATGAAGCACTATCTATATTAAACATATATGCACCAAGTGGGGTAGCATCTAAATTCGTAAAAGAGAAATTAAGAGAGCTGCAAGAAGAAATAGACAGTAAAACTATAATAGTGGGAGATCTTAACCTTGCACTCTCAGAATTAGATAAATCAAACCTCAAAATAAATAAGAAAGAAGTCAAAGAGGTAAATAGAATACTAGAAAAGTTAGACATGATAGATCTCTGGAGAAAATGTAATGGAGACAGAAAGGAATACACTTTCTTTTCAGCAGTTCATGGAACCTATACAAAAATTGACCATATATTAGGACATAAAAACCTCAAACTCAAATGCAGTAAGGCAGAAATAGTAAATGCATCCTTTTCAGACCATGATGCAATGAAAATTACATTCAACAAAAAACCAGGGGGAAGTAGACCAAAAAATAATTGGAAACTAAATAATCTCATACTAAAGAATGATTGGGTGAAACAGCAAATCATAGACATAATTAATAACTTCACCCAAGAAAACGATAATAATGAGACATCATACCAAAATGTATGGGATGCAGCCAAAGCGGTAATAAGGGGAAATTTCATATCTCTAGAGGCCTATTTGTATAAAATAGAGAAAGAGAAGATCAATGAATTGGGTTTGCAATTAAAAATGCTAGAAAAGGAACAAATTAAAAACCCCCAGTCAAACACTAAACTTGAAATTCTAAAAATAAAAGGTGAGATCAATAAAATTGAAAGTAAAAAAACTATTGAACTGATTAATAAAACTAAGAGTTGGTTCTATGAAAAAACCAACAAAATAGACAAACCCTTAGTAAATCTGATTAAAAAAAGGAAAGAGGAAAATCAAATTGTTAGTCTTAAAAATGAAAACGGAGAACTCGCCACTAACGAAGAGGAAATTAGAGCAATAATTAGGAGTTACTTTGCCCAACTTTATGCCAATAAATTCAACAACTTAAATGAAATAGAAAAATACCTCCAAAAATATAGCTTGCCCAAACTAACAGAGGAAGAAGTAAATATCCTAAACAGTCCCATCTCAGAAAAAGAAATAGAACAAACTATCAATCAACTCCCTAAGAAAAAATCCCCAGGACCAGATGGATTTACATGTGAATTCTACCAAACATTTAAAGAACAATTAACTCCAATGTTATATAAACTACTTGAAAAAATAGGGATTGAAGGAGTCCTACCAAACTCCTTTTATGACACAGACATGGTACTGATACCTAAACCAGGTAGGCTGAAAACAGAGAAAGAAAATTATAGACCAATCTCCCTAATGAATATTGATGCTAAAATCTTAAATAAAATATTAGCAAAAAGATTACAGAAAATCGTCACCAGGATAATACACTACGACCAAGTAGGATTTATACCAGGAATGCAGGGCTGGTTCAATATTAGGAAAACTATTAGCATAATTGACTATATCAATAACCAAACAAACAAAAACCATATGATCATCTCAATAGATGCAGAAAAAGCATTTGACAAAATCCAACATCCATTCCTAATAAAAACACTTGAGAGCATAGGAATAAATGGACTTTTCCTTAAAATAGTCAGGAGCATATATTTAAAACCATCAGTAAGCATCATATGCAATGGGGAAAAACTGGAACCTTTCCCAGTAAGATCTGGAGTGAAGCAAGGTTGCCCACTATCACCATTATTATTTAATATCGTATTAGAAACACTAGCCTCGGCAATAAGAGTCGAGAAAGAAATTAAAGGAATTAGAGTAGGCAATGAGGAAACCAAACTATCACTCTTTGCAGATGATATGATGGTATACCTAGAGAACCCCAGAGATTCTACTAAAAAGCTATTGGAAATAATTCATAATTTTAGCAAAGTAGCTGGCTACAAAATAAATCCCCATAAATCCTCAGCATTTTTATACATCACCAACAAAACCCAACAGCAAGAGATACAAAGAGAAATTCCATTCAGAATAACTGTTGATACCATAAAATATTTGGGAATCTATCTACCAAAGGAAAGTCAGGAATTATATGAGCAAAATTATAAAAAAGTCTCCACACAAATAAAGTCAGACTTAAATAATTGGAAAAATATTAAGTGCTCTTGGATCGGCCGAGCGAACATAATAAAGATGACAAT
This sequence comes from Antechinus flavipes, assembly GCF_016432865.1. Taxonomy (NCBI): domain Eukaryota; kingdom Metazoa; phylum Chordata; class Mammalia; order Dasyuromorphia; family Dasyuridae; genus Antechinus; species Antechinus flavipes. The sequence goes on from NC_067403.1 coordinate 34,677,817, forward strand.
ACTCCCTAAACTAATCTATTTATTTAGTGCTATACCAATCAGACTTCCAAGAAAATATTTTATTGATCTAGAAAAAATAACAACAAAATTCATATGGAACAATAAAAAGTCGAGAATCTCAAGGGAATTAATGAAAAAAAAAATCAAATGAAGGTGGCCTAGCTGTACCTGATCTAAAATTATATTATAAAGCAGCAGTCACCAAAACCATTTGGTATTGGCTAAGAAATAGATTAGTGGATCAGTGGAAAAGGCTAGGTTCACAAGACAGAATAGTCAATTATAGCAATCTAGTGTTTGACAAACCCAAAGCCCCTAACTTCTGGGAAAAGAACTCATTATTTGATAAAAACTGCTGGGATAATTGGAAATTAGTATGGCAGAAATTAGGCATGGACCCACACTTAACACCATATACCAAGATAAGATCAAAATGGGTCTATGACCTAGGCATAAAGAACGAGATTATAAATAAATTAGAGGAACATAGAATAGTTTATCTCTCAGACTTGTGGAGGAGAAAGAAATTTGTGACCAAAGATGAACTAGAGACCATTACTGATCACAAAATAGAAAATTTTGATTACATCAAATTAAAAAGCCTTTGTACAAATAAAACTAATGCAAACGAGATTAGAAGGGAAGCAACAAACTGGGAAAACATTTTCACAGTTAAAGGTTCTGATAAAGGCCTCATTTCCAAAATATATAGAGAACTGACTCAAATTTATAAGAAATCAAGCCATTCTCCAATTGATAAATGGTCAAAGGATATGAACAGACAATTTTCAGAGGATGAAATTGAAACTATTACCACTCATATGAAAGAGTGTTCCAAATCATTATTGATCAGAGAAATGCAAATTAAGACAACTCTGAGATACCACTACACACCTGTCAGATTGGCTAAGATGACAGGAAAAAATAATGATGAATGTTGGAGGGGATGCGGGAAAACTGGGACACTATTGCATTGTTGGTGGAGTTGTGAACGAATCCAACCATTCTGGAGAGCAATCTGGAATTATGCCCAAAAAATTATCAAATTGTGCATACCCTTTGATCCAGCAGTGTTTCTATTGGGCTTATATCCCAAAGAAATACTAAAGAAGGGAAAGGGACCTGTATGTGCCAAAATGTTTGTAGCAGCCCTGTTTGTAGTGGCTAGAAACTGGAAAATGAATGGATGCCCATCAATTGGAGAATGGCTGGGTAAATTATGGTATATGAATGTTATGGAATATTATTGTTCTGTAAGAAATGACCAGCAGGATGAATACAGAGAGGATTGGCGAGACTTACATGAACTGATGCTAAGTGAAATGAGCAGAACCAGGAGATCATTATACACTTCGACAATGATATTGTATGAGGACATATTCTGATGGAAGGGGATTTCTTTGACAAAGAGACCTGAGTTTCAATTGATAAATGACGGACAAAAGCAGCTACACCCAAAGAAAGAACACTGGGAAACGAATGTGAACTATCTGCATTTTTGTTTTTCTTCCCGGGTTATTTATACCTTCTGAATCCAATTCTCCCTATGCAACAAGAGAACTGTTCGGTTCTGCAAACATATATTGTATCTAGGATATACTGCAACATATCCAACATATAAAGGACTGCTTGCCATCTAGGGGAGGGGGTGGAGGGAGGGAGGGGAAAAAATTGGAACAGAAACGAGTGTCAATATAAATTATTAAATAAAAATTAAAAAAAAAAAACAAGTACCTTTTGCTGAAAATGAAGTGTTAGAGAAATTCTAAGACAAACCTGATTAGACCCTCCAAATTACATCAAGAGACACTTTGATACTAAATGATTTCAGTGTAAATGGTTGGGGAGGATAATAAGAAATAAATAGGAAACCACAATTCAGGGTAAAGAATGAAAGAGAACAAAAATCATACCAATATCTTAGACTCTAGCCCACAACATTTTTGGGAAAAGAATTGATTAAATATCACTAGATAAAATTAAATAGAAACTATTTTAACATAAAAGAAAAAGATTTATTGATGTTGATGTTATCCCTGAAAAATCCCTCTTTTTTGTTAAATCATCCCTTTGTCAGGATTGAGATGAACATTATTAAGAAAGCAAGAAAAACACTAATGAGAAAGATAAGGAATACAATTTTAAAAATTGAACTTAACTATTTAATCAAATAATATTAACAAGAAATGGGAAATGAGTATTGGTATCTAACAGATATCAATTACAATTCTTATTCAGATGATTGGCCTCTATAAATCCATTGTTACATGAATATCAGAATTGCCACAAAGCTACCTTGGTTAGCCAACTTTTGACTCATTCAATAAATGGAAAGAGATAGTAGCCTAAGGTAATAGTAATTTGGAACAGAAATTGTGTAAATTTGTTCATAAAATCTGACAAAAACTGCAATTATGCATGACACGTTCTCATAAAGCAGAAAGAACCACTACAAGTTAAAAGTAGATTTTTATAAGTTTTTCAAGAGACTTAACTAAGCATAATCATCCCAAAGGGCAATAAATGGGCAAAGTGCACAACTCTGTAAATTTTCTGAATAACTAATTGTTTTCCCTGTCAAGGACAATAGTATCATAATACCCTAACAATGACTTCAGATGGGCCTGGGAAGGAGGGAAGTAAAATATCACCAAAGAGGACAAAGGTAGGAAAAGTGGCCAGTCTCTATTAAATAAATAAAAAGAAAACTCAAACCTCATTAATAGTTCCCATTCTCCCTCCTTCCCAAGAAAAAACACATTATCAAAAAATGTCAAAGTATATTTACTTTCATGTCTACTCTCCAAGTTATACAAAACATTCATATACAAAACCAGGATATCCTCAAACAGGAAAGTGACATCTTTTACAAGTAATATTCCTTAGTCATCTACATCTTTCAATCCAATGACATGGCCTTCTTTGCTGTTTCTCTAATGAGACCTTTTTTCCCTCAGCTGTAGGAACTTTCATTGGCTCTTCCCTGAGACTGGAATACTCTTGCACTTCATCTCTTACTGGATTCCTTCAAGTCCCAGATGAAATACTTTCTTAGTCCTCCTTAATTCTAGTGCTTCCCCTCTATTTCCAATTTATCATATATGAAAAATATATATATTTTAAATTTTCAGGAAGTTCTATCAGGCAGATTTGATAGAAAATTTAACATACAAGAGCCAATATCAACGATCATTTTCAAAATACTCAACATGGAAAAAGTGTTTGTAAAAAATAGGAAATGACACTAAGATAAGGTCAAAATGGGTTCATGACCTAAGCATAAAGAATGAGATTATAAATAAATTGGAAGAGCATAGGATAGTTTACCTCTCAGACCTGTGGAAGAGGGAGAAATTTATGACCAAAGAAGAACTAGAGATCACTATTAACCACAAAATAGAAAATTTTGATTATATCAAATTGAAAAGTTTTTGTACAAACAAAACAAATGCAGATAAGATTAAAAGGGAAACAATAAACTGGGAAAACATTTTTACAATCAAAGGTTCTGATAAAGGCCTCATTTCCAAAATATATAGAGAATTGATTCTAATCTATAAGAAATCAAACCATTCTCCAATTGATAAATGGTCAAAGGATATGAACAGACAATTCTCAGATGAAGAAATTGAAACTATTTATAGACATATGAAAATATGCTCCAAATCATTATTAATCAGAGAAATGCAAATTAAGACAACTCTGAGATACCACTACACACCTGTCAGATTGGCTAGAGTGGCAGGGAAAGATAATGTGGAATGTTGGAGGGGATGTGGGAAAACAGGGACACTGATACATTGTTGGTGGAATTGTGAACACATCCAGCCATTCTGGAGAGCAATCTGGAACTATGCTCAAAAAGTTATCAAACTGTGCATACCCTTTGATCCAGCAGTGTTTCTACTGGGCTTATACCCCAAAGAGATACTAAAGAAGGGAAAGAGACCTGTATGTGCCAAAATGTTTGTGGCAGCCCTGTTTGTAGTGGTTAGAAGCTGGAAAATGAATGGATGCCCATCAATTGGAGAATGGTTGAGTAAACTGTGGTATATGAACGTTACGGAATATTATTGTTCTGTAAGGAATAACCAGCAGGATGAATACAGAGAGGACTGGCGAGACTTACATGAACTGATGCTAAGTGAAATGAGCAGAACCAGGAGATCATTATATACCTCAACAACGATACTGTTTGAGGATGTATTCTGATGGAAGTGGATCTCTTCAATAAAGAGAGTTAATTCAGATCAAAGATGGACAGAAGCAGCTACACCCAAAGAAAGAACACTGGGAGATGAATATAAACTGCTTGCATTTTTGTTTTTCTTCCCAGGTTATTTTTACCTTCTGAATTCAATTCTCCCTGTGCAACAAGAAAACTGTTCGGTTCTGCACACGTATATTGTATCCAGGATATACTGTAACCTATTCAACATGTAAAGGATTGCTTGCCATCTGGGGGAGGGGGTGGAGGGAGGGAGGGGAAAATTCGGAACAGAAGTGAATGCAAGGGATAATGTTGTAAAAAATTACCCCGGCATGAGTTCTATCAATAAAAAGTTATTTTAAAAAATAGGAAATGTATAGCATATGTTTAAGATTGATATCACCAACAGAGCAGCTCAAAAGAAAGACTGAGGCAGAGTTAAGGTAAAAATAATAATTATGTTGTACAAATGAGGTTCAAAGGAAGAATAGATACAGAATCATTAGAGGGGGAGGAGGGCTTATAGTTCTGAAAATGGGTTTGGGAATGGGTTCAATGGGCAATAGTACATATATACTTTAAAGGGTATAACACCCTCTAAAATCTATAAAGAAATAAGGGGGAGCGGGATGGACATAAGGGAAGCAAAGAAGGCAAAAAACATGCTATTACTTAACCTCTCCTCACCCATGGGATTGATCCTTCCTTGTTTTCTTCCAGCACCTTGGGCTTCCCTGTACATATAAAATATAGAAAAGAATACTACAAATCAAAAATTATAAGAAAAATACAAATCAAAATAATTCTATAGGGTCAGTTCAGAATTAAAAATTTGGCAAAGATGAAAGTAGAGAACAGTTGATGTTGGAAATATTGTAGAGAGATAGGATACTAATATTCATTGATGGATTCCCAAATGGACAGTTCTGGAATGTAATTAGGAATCATGCTAAAAAAAATGAATAAAATGTTCATATCTTTCAATCGAGAAATTTCAGTAGTAGATACATAGCCCAACATGGTTTCTGAATGAGAAGAAGGCTCCATTATACAACATGATATTTTAGTACTTCATTTTTATAATAGCAAAGAATTGGAAATAGAGTGGATCATATCCAAATAGCAGCCTTGAGAAAAACAAGGCTGACAATGAAAACTGACTTACAAAATTGGATCTGAATACATGTTTTTGTTTTGTTTGGTTTTTCTCCTGGAGTGACCACAGTGAAATGCTATGAAGCTGACATAGATTTTGCATTAAAAATTAATCTCAACAACCATGTATGTCTACCAAAAAAAGTGAATGGCAGACTCATGAAAACAAGTCTTATTGTTTTCAATACTTATTGAAAGTATTGTGTTGACCAGACCTGTCATTTTACTTATTGGAAAATACCATTGAGTATGGTATTTTTCATACTCAAATATGACAATTCCATGCTCCAAATATGACAAATCCTGATGAGTTCAAAAAATCTTATGAACATCTGGAGACTTTCATCATCAATGTACCAAAAGAGGACAAATTTTTATTCTGGGTGACTTTATGGACAGGGAAGACACAGACTGCCAGACATGGGAGGGAGTTCTTGGGAGGAGTGGAAGCAGAAACATCAATATCAGCAGTCACTTAACTACTGAAGACTTGTGCATTTCATGAACTTCTTATAATTAGCACCATCTTCCATTCACCTAAAAAGCAGTAAAACTTTATAGATATAGTCTTACAGCAAACACGGGCAGTTCATGGATTTTATTATTGGAAGGAGAGCAGACAAGCAGGATGGCAGAGTAATGAAGGCAATAGGTGACATGGAGAACTGGACAGATCATAGATTTATTCTCTTCAAACTAAACATTTCCAACCAACAAAAGTGCTAGCCCCCAAACAAGACAACTACCTAAAGACTTACTCCCAATGGATTAGAGTATCTCTCTCAGATTGAGCAATTCATTGCTAACTTGCAGGGACAGCTGAGCCAACACTCAGTTGGTAATAGTGGAGCAGAAAAGGAGTGGGTATCTTCCAGAGATTCAGTGTACAATATCACATTTAGACCTCTGGGCCAGAAGAGTCATAAACATTAAGATGGATTTGAAAAAAAAAAAGATTGGGAAATTTCGGACCTGCAAAATGAAAAACAAGAACTCCAGGAGTTTTACCAGAAGGGAAGCTCATCCATCTCCAAGAAGTCAATGTTTAATTCCATCAGAAGTCAAGTTTGAGTGAAACTCAGAGAGATGCAAGATTGTTGGCTCAGTAAGAAGACAGATGACATTTAGTTTTAGACTAATATTAACAATCCAAAGAACTTATGTGTCGTCCTAAGGGCAGTGGGTTTTCCTATGACATTCTCAGAGAGATCTCTCAGTCATTGCGGAAAAGATTCTTGCTAAATTCTCCTAAATATGTTGTTCCTTCAACTGGAAAATAATCATCTACCTGAGAGCCAATGAGGTTTCAGAAAGGGCCGTGGAACAGTCAATAGCTATCTGCTTTTCAACAATTCTAAAAAGGAAATGCAAGGAGCAAAACAAAGATCCATATACAATACTATGCAACTTAACCAATGTCTTTTATCCTGTCAGTCATGAGGGCTTATGGGAAATTATGGCAAAATGTGTTTGCCCAAGAAGCATGGATGTCAGCTCCATGATTGGAAGGGTTCTGGATAATGGACCATACTCTGGTCTTCAATGGAGGGAAGTAGGGCAAGCTCCAGTGCTTGTCATCCTAGGGTTTTCAGGGATGTTGCTGATTATTTCAATAAGGATGAAAATTATATCAAGGTCAACTACTGACTTCACTTGGAAAGGCTGCCAGCCAAGATTAAAATGAAGAGAGCTGGTGTAAGACTTTTTGTTCACAGGTGACTATGTATTCAATGCAGAATCAGACTGAGATACAACAAATATGGATCAATGCTCTGCTGCTTATGCTACTTTTGGCTTAACAATCAATACTTAGAAAACAGAGGTTCTCTACCAACCAATAGTACACATTCCATCCATGGGACCATTGGCTGCAGCGAATGGCAAAAAGCTCACTTACTTTGGCAGTGTATTTTCCATATATACACACATAGATGCTGAGGTTTATGCACACATTCCCAGAGAGAGCTCAGTATTTTGGAAGCTTCAAAAGAAACTGTGAGAGAAAAGAAATATTTACCAAAGTTTACAGAGCTTTGTGTGGATCTCCTAATTGTATGGCTGTGAAATATGAAGAGTCTACCAGCTTCATGCCGGGAAACTGCATCACTTCAGACAATTCTAAAGATCACCTGGCAAGAGAAGGGACTGGTTGCTGAGGTCCGTTCTCAAGCTGACTTTTTAGGCGTGCAAATTTTACTGTAGAGCGAGCAACTTGGATGAACCATCCATGTTTGAATGTCAAAAGTACATTTCACTAAGACTATTTTATGCAATTCATACAAAGTAAACACTCACATGGAGTTTGGAAGAAGAGACACAAGGACACTCTCAAGGTCTTTCAGAAAAAGTCTGGAATCAGTTGAAAGATGTGGAAGATACTGACCCTAGGTCTTCACAGCATGGCGGGCCTGCATCAAAGAAAGTGTTGTTTTCTATAAGCAAAGTACAACTGCAGTAGCTCAAAGGCAGCATGTGATGCACAAATTTAGAGATATCTCCACTTCAAATGTTCACGTGGACTATTTGTACCCAATCTGCCATAGAGCCTTCTGAGCTCATTTTGGTTTGATCAGTTACAGTCAGACATACCCTACTTTAACCCTCACATAGTTATTCCACTTTGATTGTTTGAGAACAAAGAACAACAACCATCAAAAAGTTAAAGACTATAAATGATATTATTCTTATTTTACAGATTAGGTATTTTAAATTCACATTAGACCACCTTGATCAAGTTTATACAACAAGTAGCATGTGCAGGATTTAATGCATATCTGAAGTGATTTCAAATCCATTTCCCTCTTCTCTATATTCCATTTCCTCCTTCCTTCCTCAGATTCTCAGCTTGGAAAACCTGGCCTAGCAATGTGGCTCAATGTTTGACCTGACACTTAGTAGGAAATTAATAAATACTACTTAACTAATTAGCTTACTTCTATCACCGCTCTCTCCTACCCCACGCCACCCAACCATTTTAGAAATTTTCTTAGCAATCAATTTATCTTTACTCTCCCCATGCACGTACACACACACACACACTCTCAACACTTTTCTATGTCATTCTCCCATCTAGAGTTTCTCCTCTACTTGATCCCCTCCTCAACAGAGAACAGAAATGAGCTTTGTTCTAAGAATATATTTGTAATATTACAATATAGGACAATTTAAGACCAACAGATTCAAAGCTTTGCCGGTATCTAAATCAAAGCGTACTAATTGCAATTAAGAAAATTGAGCTGACTGGAAATGATCCCAGAACTCTCTTCAGGTCATACAATTAGGTACTCGGATACAAGGCTTCAACCTTGGGATTGTTATTATTAACTTTCCCAGTAGAGTTTCCATCTCTCCTGTTAACTAGCCATTCCATCGATCTTCTTGACACATCAATTTCTTTTTGTCAGGGGGTGGGAGAAAAGAAGGTTTAGGAACATTCTGAAATAAAGCTGGGGAATAAACCATGGCCTCATTTTTTCTCTATCCCCAGCTCCCAAAAACCCCACCCTCAAATGTGTTTCCAAGGAGTCAAAGCCAAAACAATACCCCTCCAAAAAGACTTTTATATATGAAGAAGAGCTCCTGTGAGTTATCATGAGTGGTGGCAGTGAAGAATTGAAACCCAACATAAATCATTGATTCTATCAGTGAAATGGATCTACTTTTACACTCAGGAAATGACATTTTGACAAAAAGGAATGATAACCTACCATAAATAGATCTTCCTATGTATGTACATGCCTAAAAACAAAACCAAGCATTTATAGGCACTTGTAGGTTATTTAAACTATAGGAAATTCAAAAATCAAAACCAAATTATCCTTTAGAAAAATGGATGAAATAGCCGACTAAAATTGCTGACCAAATAGATTCTTTTCCCCCCTTTTAATAGAAGAAAAACATGGGACAAATGAAAAAGAAAAGACGTTTTTCATCAAACTTCCAAAGTAGTAAGAAGAGACTGAAACTTAAGAGAAAAAAAGAGAAGAGGAAAAAGAGAGAGAATGAAAAGGAAATATACCATTATATAATTCTAATAAGTTACAGTCCAGCAAAATTTAAAGTACTCATAAATAAAGCAGTGGTGGTATATAGCTACTCAGAGTCACCCCTGGGGGTAGGAGAAGTGGTTGCAAGTTATATGACTGATCCAGAGGAGGCATGTGACCTAGTTCAATTCATCTAACTTCTTAGTGCCCCAAGAAAATTCTCTAATATTGCTCTTCTGTGTCAGGGACAGTAGTTTACACATGAAGAATTTCCTATTAAAATGAAATTATCATTTCCAGTATCATCAGTTAAATATGTTTGGAAGATTAAAGCACCTTTGATGCATGACTATAAAAACAAAAGCACCCATTTTAGTTCTAATAAAAACTTATGCTAAAATGATCTCAAATATACTAGAAAATTTTAGAAACTGTTTTTTTGTTTGTTTCCCACTCATTATTCTTGTTATGTTGGCTCTCAGGAATAGAGAGAACCATTTCTCTTCAGTTTAATTGAGATGCCTTTCCTATCTAACTTTATAAGGTCATTGCTTTAAAAAACTCAAAAAGTGCTCTTGAAATGTAAGACTTTTTATTGGTGTTAAATTCAGTCAGATTTTTGTTCTTTATATTCATGGGAGAATAGCAAAATTCAATGTCATTTCTATTTGGTCCTGGAATATATTATGTGATTTTGGAGGTAGGAGGTTGGTTTATTTTTCTAGTTATGCTCCAGATAGTCTAAAATATGTTTCCCAACCACAACCCCACTTATTATAGGTAATGTTGGATAGTGAGAAATTTGCCCCAGATAATTAAAAATGTAGCTAAATAATACATGGACCATCCAAAATCCACAGTGTACTTAATAAATTACCATGGTCTAAAAAGAGACTGCCCCAAATCAATCAACAAGGATTTTTAGATATCAACAATATTCCAGGCTTTGGGCCAGGTATTGAGGATGCAGACAAAATCCCTTCAAGGAGTCTTCCCTGCTTTGACAATTCCTCCAACAATTGCTCTGGGCTTGCCTAAAGAAGTACAGATAGTCTTGCTCCTTTAAATAAGACTGGCAGAAACAACTGAATCTGACATTCAAGATATCAGATTTGATCCAGTACTGTTGGTACTAGAATGATAGGGCCAGTCACTGACACAAGATTTGCCCAGAGACTAACTCAGCACATAAGAAAAAGCCCCCTGGTTATCTTATTCAGATGAGAAAAATGGGCCAATAGAAATCAATGGCATATGGAAAAATGTGGCTGTAGACCCCAATCACTTTATCCAAACTGTTTTATTATACTAACATCCTACCTTAACTCTTCTTTGCCAAGCACAAAGTATTTGTATACTCTGTCAACCAAAGTATGGTGGCAGGTGGGTGAGAGAGTCAGAAAGAGTAGTGATCAAATTTTGCCTCAGAATTACTGATGTGGTGCCCTAAAAAATTCTTAAAACTTCTCACACTTTCCTCATCTGCAAAAAGAAAATAAAAGTGGAATTGATTTTTAAAAATGGTATCTCAAATAGTTGTTGTAAGGAATAAAATTTCTAGATAGGGGACGCCTAAAACTCTACATAAATAAAATCTAAAAAATTAAGACAAACTTAATAAATTATTAAAACTCTATAAATGTTCAAAACTAAAACTATAAGTGTCTGTGATGATTAATTATTGTTATTAGAGGGCTACCTCAAGGAAAATACTAACAATAGACCATGCTCTGTTGTTGTTCAGTAGGAACCTTGTGGATCATACTGTCCATAGTGTTTTCTTGGCAAAAACACTAGAGTGACTTGACTTTTCCTGCTCTAGCAAATTAAGGGAAACAAAGATTAAGTGATTTACAAGTCACATAGCTAATAATGGGTGTGATGCTGGATTTGCTCAGATCTGACTCCAGACCAAGCACTCTATCCACTGAGCCAGTGGTGGGCTGCCCCCACCATTGCTCTACATTTTAATATTTAAACCCACTGTTAAAATTCAATGCAATAAACATTTATGAAGCATCTACAATGTGTCAAGAATTGTACTAAGCTGAATTGTAGATCCGACCTATGCAGAAGAAACGGTGTGCTCCCTATTGCAGGGACTGGACCGGTTCCTTATTCTGATATACCATAGGTTGTTGCAGAGACATTAATATGCTTTTCTTTAACTAAGGCTTTGTTGCAGTGGCAATTTCTAGTGCACCATGGAAATGAGTGTGAAACATAGGAAGCAAAATGTATACCCAATACAAACATTAGAAGTAGGGATCAGGAGGCTCTTGGTCCTGTTACTTGATATGGTGAAGGTCAGACACATCTTCATTTAACACTGTAAAGTCAAGGTCTTCCTCTCCACACTAGTGTAAGACTGAAGTTTCTTGCTGTATCAGTACTAGGCTAACTTACTCCTCTCAAACGATAACCACCAAGATATCATTAGAAACCCTTTCCCCTAGATTGTCCCCTCAGGATTAGAGGAGTCATTAAGCATGACTTTTTCTCTAATAAATACCCTTATTCGGATTCTTAATGGAAGAGGATTTCGAATTTAACATGGGGAAATATAGAAGAAGGGATTTACTAGAAGTATCCAAGGCAAGAGGAAGAAGTGACTTCATCTCCTTCACCAAAATTAGCAGTTACTGTTACAAAGAATTTATGGCAACTTATTGGTAATGAGAAAGATCAACCCTCTAGTTTATCAATCGTTGGTGGGGAGCACTTTTAAAGTTTGGATTTTTATATGGTTTTTTGTTTGTTTTTATTTGTTTATTTGTAGTTATTTGTTGCATTTGTAGTATGCAAAAATTTCAGATTAAACTAGAACTACCTTCTTTCACCTAAAATTTGTGAATGGGGAAAATGAGGATGGAGACACGCTTAAATATATTTTAGTTGGTTTTAATTATCTTTTTCTACTCTGAATATGTACAAACCAATTGCAGTAGTGTTCTTAAACTTTTTGACATTGTTTCTTTAAATTTTTCTCCCCTTTTCTTAAAAAACTCACAGTGTTAGCTCATGAACACCATTGCTCTATTGTTTGAAAATGTGAATCTCATAAAGTTATCTGTTCACTGTTTGAATCTCTTCTTTAATCTTTAAACATCATTTTGATTTAGACAACAAATCTGAAGTGAAAGTGGAAATAAACTTTTTTCTTAACTAATATTTTTATTTTGTAATATTCCATTTAAATAAAGGGAAATTATGGTTAAACTAAAGAGCTAATATTCGGAGTTGTTTTGCTTTGTTTTGTTTTTTGGGAGGGGAAAGACACATCTGCAACAGTCCTTTATTTCATGTTATTTATTAAATGACTGAGGTTAGCCAAAATTAAGGTAATTAACCATTACTTTGTAATTTGAAACCAGAGAAAAATTTGATCTGGAAAATTCAAGTCATTGTGGTTGCCTATATTTTAATTTTGGAAAGTTCTTAGAACACAATTAGACACCATAGCAGATTGCTAAAGCATAGTTAATATCACTTGGCCTTCAGCTTTACCCTCTGTGACACTATGGGAACTATATGACTTTTTCTTAGTAATGTTTTCAACTATTGTTCCTTTTCACTTAATTGAAAAAGCTAATTAGAAATATTATTCTCTGCTTAAAATTTTACAGTCTAAAGGCTAGGATAAAATTATAGGAAATTAGCAATTACAATGATACAAAAGGTCAGGTTATGAAAAAAGGTCAAAACTCTCATAGGGAAATCTTGGCTCACAATCTTACAATAGAATGAATGGAGGAAAAGTGAAATATCAAGGAAAGAGTCCTTGAGTTTCTATTAAGTGACATTTATAGCTTTGTCTTCATAATACAAAACCAAGTGATCAATCCTATGTGAGGGAAAAACACTCACGTACATACATCAAATATAGATTTTGATTAGACAATAACATCAATAGTGATGATGATAAATTACAAATTCTGAAACTTTAAGGAGCAACTAGTCCAACTTCCATTATCTGAAAGAATCCTATTCTATAAATAACATTCTTAACAGTGCTCATGAAGTCTCTGCTTGAATACTTCAAGTGAGAAGAAACTTTCAAGCTTACAAAACAACTCATTTTTTATTGCTGTTTCAAGGCTCCAAAATATCTGGACTTCCCCATTCCAAAATGACTTTTATGGCTATATACTTTCAGTCCCTCCTTCTGCCTAGGGGAAAAAATGACATATCACTAGGCCACTTGCTGTGATAGGAGATTATGTAGTCTAATCCCTTTCATTTTACAGTTGATGTAACATAGAATTATTAGAGTCTAAGATGGAATCAGGAAGACTTATTATAAGTTCAGATTTGACCTCATGTACTTATTATGTGACTTTGGGCAAGTCACTTAAACCTGTTTGCCTCAGTTCCTCATTCTGTAAACAGAGCTGGCGAAGGAAATGGCAAACCATTTGCCAGGAAAATTCCAAAAGAGGTCAGAAAGACCTAGATACAATTTAACATTAGCAACCAATAACCTAGTAAAGTTCTCCAAAGGTGATACAGGGAGTTTACAAAAGCATGTTTCTAGGAACTAAAGTCAGTATTCTTTCTACTTTACTATATACACTTTCCATTTTCTGAGATCTCACTTAAAATCTAGCAATCTATAATTTCATATTCCAAAAGTAAATGCTTATTTCCATTGAAATAAAAAATGACTATCAAGTTCTTCAAAATATAATGAAAATTAGTTCAATTCTGCTTAGGTCTGACCAAGCTATTTCAGGTCCATTTGCTAGCCTGCAGTATACAAAAATAATTAATTTTCAACCAATGAATATTACTTATAGAACATACATGACTATGATTTAATATGTAAATATAATACATAAAAGGAAACAATCATTTGGAAATTATCTGTTAAACTTTTTCTCATATCTGTCCACTTGAATATATCAGTTTGCAATATTATCAAGAAAATCAATTGGATCTCAATGTCACTGTTGTATTATCAGTATAGAACTACATAGTCATTTTCTCTCTTAGCCATATTCAATCTGTGATCCACACCTTGAAAGTACCTTCTAATCCAGGGACATCTCCATTTAAGTAAAGCACCTGAACCAGCCATCTCTTCATTTCTCTAAGCTTTATATCTCTAGATATCTCCACTAGGCTCCAGCTCTTAGTACCTTGTCACATTTCTCTACCTCTTTAGACATTCCTTTGAGTTGTTTCCTTGCCTCTTAGAATATGGGCAGGAACTATATTTCCTTTTTATTTTTTAAAGTTGCATTCTAATCCATTAGCAAATGCTTAATTAAATGGTTGTTGACTATATGATCATTGTAATGTAAATTTCTTAATGGTGGGGTTTTCATTTTTTACTAAATCTTTAACACCTAATAAAATACAAAGCAGCTACTCAATATGTCTTTATTCAATTAAATTGCACTGTTTGGGTAAATGGACACAAATTTCAAAATTCTGAGAGGAGATAGTAAATCTATAACCATGGTAAGCAATTGGGCTTTGGCTCCTAGGCACAGTGACTGACTAGATTCATAATCCACCCTCCCTCTCATTAACATTTTGACATTTCATTAACAATAACAATTAGTTAAATAGGATGCTAACTGATAGAGAGCTGGACATAGCTCCAACTCCACCTCTAGGAGTAACCTTGTATCAGTGTCTTGTTCTTCCTTCAATGGAATGGTGATCCATTTCCCTCCTTTTCTTGACCAAATTGCCTTGTCCCAAAAAAGACCTTCCCATTTATTGCTGTTAGACCACCTTCCTCTGGATTTCTGTACTTCTTTACTATTCACCTGTAAAACATTTTGAAATCTCAATTATCATTCTGAAAATTCTGAAAAGTATACATGTTCAGTAAACCAATCATTTTGGAAGATCATTTAGTCTTGAAGCTCAAATCTCTGAAGCATCTTCTAGTCTTTGGGCTCAAGGTCATACTGATTGTTGAAGGCAGAGGCAGAACTATAATACCTAGATCTCAACTTCTAACATAGAACTCTCCTCTTCTGAGCAAATCTAATTCAAAATCAAATAATAAGTATCATTAAAAAGACTATCACTAAATGGTTTCAAAAAAAATCTGGGAAGACTTATACGAA